>NW_027464647.1:1065000-1365000 GCF_043290135.1 Rhipicephalus microplus | reverse complement strand
CACATGGCCGCTCCTTGCGCGGAAATTTATTCGCTCCGGTGAGCGCCCCTTTCTCCCAACCCTCCCCACCTTTAGCACCCTCTCTATACTTTTTTTAACCTTGTGTTTTCTTTGCTGCTCCTGCTGTGAGCCACGAGTTTTGTGCCTTTATTTTTGTTTATTTTTTTTTTCACCTTAGGTACGCTCTAAAGGTTTGACGTAACGCCGGCCAACGCTGGTTCCAGAGGCTTGTGCGAATTCAGAGTTGGGGGAGGCGAAGACATTTTTGTTTTTAAATGCCTCGAACTGGTGCTATCGCTTTGCACTCTGAGCGGACGGCCGAAGCCTTCCCGAGCTATTTACCATGATTGCGCCCTTTGTTACGCGCACTTCAAAGGTCGCGCTGTCGTGTCTACGTGATGGTGCCTGATGTATGCAGTCTGCGCCTAAATGTATCGCGTTTATATGCAGGAGGTGATCGCATCGTTTTCAACAAGATTGTGTTGAGGGTTGCCACATTCTTGCAAAGGAAAAACTGACGGAGAACGTATACGCTTTTTCAGCGCTCGTGTGGGGCGCGTGTTCTTCATCCCTATAGTCTCAGTCCCGTTGTATAACTTTTTGTTGCTTTTTGAAGTCCACGTAATGAGCTCAAGACGAGTCGACGAATGAGCGCAAGTTTAGGAGCCATACTGCAGACTGTACGTTCACCGTTATACGTGTTGTTCAAAGCACATAATTTATGTGCTATAGTTGCACTAGCCTGATTACATCAGCTCGCTCACGCGACGAGATAGAGATTACACTTTTATTAACAGTCCAGTCAGTCCAGTGAAGACACTGAGGTTGACCCGCGCCATTCCACGTCACGACGCTACAAACCTTGTATATATATATATATATATATATATATATATATATATATATATATATATATATATATATATATATATATATATATATATATATATATATATATATATATATATATATATATATATATATATATATATATATATATATATATATATGTGTGTGTGTGTGTGTGCGTGTGCGTGTGCGTGTGTGTGTGTGTGTGTGTGCGCTTGTGTAACCATACCAAACACAATCCCGGTTACTCTGTGGCTCCTCTCTTGCGTGGATATATCGAAATATTTGATTGATTGATTTGTGGGGTTTACCGTCCCAAAACCACCATATGCTTATGAGAGACGCCGTAGTGGAGGGCTCCGGAAATTTTGACCACCTGGGGTTCTTTAACGTGCACCCAAATCTGAGTACACGGGCCTACAACATTTCCGCCTCCATCGGGAATGCAGCCGCCACAGCCGGGATTTGAACCCGCGAAATATTTAGGTTGTCACCGAGTACAGGGTCCTTAGCTTATTCCTTTATCGTAAATAACAAGTGCATGAGGCTTAGTATTAGAAGAACTCTGATTGTAGACTTCGAACTACGCATAACACTGCTTGTCGGAAAAACAAAAAAGAAAGGAACACCATCCCGCAGTAGTACTGCGGGATGGTGTTTTTAACGACGTCACATCGTCACACACATCGCCATTGGCTGTGGCAGCCTTGAAAAAGGATAGTCCATTTGTTGAAACATCGGATCCAGCGCCACCCCTTGTTTTTTTTTTTTCAGCACCGTAAAAGACAATGAAGATTTAAAAAAAAAAAAGGAAAACCCTTCCAAGGTAGCGCAGACTATTTTTTTTCCGCGTTCCAAAAATATGGGCCACGTGAAGATTATATACGGTCGTATGCATATATACTGTTCGGGTTCCCGTTTAATCGCGTCTTCAGATAGCTGGTGCTTCAAGATTGCACTATCTTTTACAGCACTTGCTGGAGCACTGCTAAGGGCCATTGGAGCAGGTTAGAGGGGGTGGACAAAAGATGGGATAGGAAGGATGTGGTGACTGGGCTCTAACTGTCTTGCATCGAAGCGAATGAGTGCGGCGGCCATATTGACAGAACACAACCGCAAAGGCGCAATCCTTCGTTGTTACAGAGAAGTCGTAACATTCTCGTCGTGTGCGGTAACTGGAACAACACGCATACATTTGCTCTCGTTCTCTTCCTCTTTTTCTTCCTTTCCTTTTTTTTTTGCGCCACTGTTTGCCGCCAACGTGAAGGCATTCAACATTTGCGAGCCCTGCAGGGAACCGAAATCAACGTTTACGCGTAGCTTCGTCGTCCTTCGCATTTTACGTATGCACCGCACGACGCACGCCGACTGACAATTAATCAGCTCCCGCTTGATGCGTTCGTAACTGTCACCGACTTCTCGCAAGGGGTGGTGTCGCCGTTGACCGCGTCTTTTTCGAGTGTTGCCGACGCGGCGTGCATAAATAAGGCGCCACGTAGGTACTTAACTAGACCGGTCGAGAGACCTCCCCGAAGTCGCCGCCACTGTCACGAACGAAGACGCGTCGTCCCACAGAGTTTCGTCGCTGACCGATATGCAAGCGCGAACGCGCAAATCAATATACCGCATAGCACTAAGGGTTCGTTTTTTTTCCCCTATATACTATACTTTCGGGAGAGTACACTTGTACGATATGCGTGCATTTGAAATTCGCAATCAGTTTCATTGACGGTGAACTTGCCCGTCGTTCCTGCAGGATTCGGAGACATGTATCCAGAGTCGTCTAACGTCGGCCTCTGCGGCACTTTGCCGTAACTGAATGAAATATAGGTGAAAAAGAAGCGTCTAAAAAAGTGAAGGACGCGTTTTCACAATTGGCTTCTGGTTCTATACAGCAGCTACCCATCTGAAACATTCTGAATGCACTATATATCACGTGCACAGTTGAGTGCGTGGCTTCATGCAGGTGACCTAAAGGACTACATAAACTACATTCTAAAGTGTAAATTATGTTGAAAAGACACGCATCATTTTCTTTCTTTACTTCTTTTTATATTTTTGCCACGCAGATATATAATTTCACCAGAATTTTTCAGGAGATCTTTACTGTATACAAAACAGTAAGTCGAATCTGAATAACCTGCTTTGTTTTTTCTTTGTGATTGTCACACACACACACACATTATATATATATATATATATATATATATATATATATATATATATATATATATATATATATATATATATATATATATATATATATATATATATATATATATTCTTCACATGTAGTCTATACAGCAAATGAGAAGTGCTTGATGCTTGAAAAGGTAAATCTGTCCCTCTAAGTGGGAAGGTATGCAGTATTTATGTTTTGATTGAAGCTTCAGTGGAAAGAGATTATAGAAGTGCATATTCACGGCTTTCCCGTCCTATACGCTGTGTTTCCCTAATTCCACTTTTTTTTTTTGTCCTTATAGCTTTTTCCGTTCACCTCCGTCTTTCTCGATCCTCCACAGCCTCCTCTCCTCGTGGCGTGGAAGATCAACGCACATATACAGGCGGGGTGTGTGGTAGGAACCATAGGGGCAAATATACAGCACTAAAATAGCCTGTCACGGGACGGACCAATGGGAGAAGGCTGCAGCTGCTCACGTGCGCGCGCCTCTCAACAGCGGACGACGCTGTTGCCCATATAATCGCTCCCGCGGCCCATATAATCGCTCCCGGAGAATCGATCGACGGTGTTCCCGCGTTGCCCACGGTTACGTGGAGGCCCGTGGGCCGAGCGGACGAGGCCCGATCTCGCCGGATTCACACTTCCGTCGCGTATGATGTCGTTGTATTCGAGCAAACGACCAATCAGAGAAGCGCATGAATGAGTATACAGATAACGGTGAAGGTGTGTGTGAGTGACGCGCGTGCGCTCACACACACACACACACACACACACACACACACACACACACACACACACACACACACACACACACACACACACACACACATATATATATATATATATATAAGGGCAACAAGTGTACACTTAGGGGCTCGTTTTTCGTGTTTTACACAATATTAATGAGATCTAACAGACAATAATGCCGAAGAAGGTATAGGGGAAGTTATTAGGCCAATTGTAATGTAAATGAAAAGAAAGAAAAGTGGGTGAAAAGATAACTTGCCGTGGGCAGGATTATATATATATATATATATATATATATATATATATATATATATATATATAGATGGCGCTGACTGTCGCTCCTACTTCTAAATTCACAGATAAACCCAAAAAAAGTGGATGGAGGGAGTGCCGCTGTAATAGCTCAGTGGTTAGAGCATCGAACGCGTAATTCGAAGGTCGTAGGTTCGATTCCTGCTTACAGTTGGTAATTTTTTCATCCACTTTTCTTTCTTCTTATTTACATTCCATTAATGTTAATAACTTCCCCTGTACATTCCTTGGCATTACTGTCTGTTATATCTCATTATTATTGTGTTAAAAACACGGAAAAACGAGCCCTTAGGTATACACTTCTTTCCCTTTTATATATATATATATATATATATATATATATATATATATATATATATATATATATATATATATATATATATATATATATATATATATATATATATATATATATATATATATATATATATATGCTTTACAGTCTATAGAGATAGTGAATGAGAAGTGCTTGAAGGGGAAAATCAGCAAAATGAGGGTGGAAGATAGAGCGCAAAGAAATAAAGAAATACCAATGCCACAGCGGGATATATCATAAGCAAAGCGTAGCACGCGCCCGCAATATACTGTGTCCTCGGTGTCCGTGGGTGGCCTTCCCCCTTCGTTATTACAGAAGTGATAATGGCAGCTGATATTCTCACTGATATATGGTGCATTTCTTATTAACTCCGTTATCCACAGTCGTGTGGCATTTCGTGCATGCCTTACACAAAGTCAAACCTTGTGCGCCAAGTTGTTTTTTTTTTTTAGGACAGTGGAAATTTTCTATCAGCTTCACGACAATGATGCGCTTTCTTTTTTTCTGCCAATTTGGCTTACGTATGTAAGCTAACAGTCGATAAAGTCAGTGCAGTCAAACATACCCTAAATCAGTGGCGTAGCCAGGGAGTCGCACCCCAGACCTGCGCACCCGCCCTCCCTCGGGATTTTTTTTTTTCCGCCGAGGCAGATAGAGTGAAAGAGGACCATACCAAGGAGGTCCCAAAATCAAAAAGGTGCTCCTCCCCCCTCTCGAAAAAAAAAATTGCTGGCTATAAGTTACTGCTCCAAACGACTTCTTTATCGTTGTTATCAAGTCATATACGTGACATTTATTAGTCACCAAGTAATATCGCGATATCTGTAGCAAAAATTATCTTGTGCTAGCGATAAACTCTCGATCTTGTGTTAGCGCCCCGCCCATGGAGTCGTACCTCCATGTTGCTGCACCGTTTAGACAGCTTCTCCGGGACTTCATGGATAAAGCTTAGAGCGCTGCAGCTCCACGATGGCGAATTAGATTACCATCAACTGTGAAACTTGTTCAATGCGATAACGACGTGGCATTGCAACAACATCTCTGCGCATCAATAACAAAACAACCTTCATGCGATGTTCTGATAACGTTAATGTAATATCGCGACCACCCTCCCCCCCCCCCCTCCAACCCGACCCCCGTAAAGCAAGCCATCTATAAGGTATACTGGCATCATTTGGCCGCAAATAATACACACAAGTAAAGGAACACTCAACGACAAGCACAAACGGCACTTCCAACTTGTGCTTGTCGTTGAGTGTTTCTTTACTTTGTGTGTGTATTATTTGCGGCCAAATCATGTCAGTAAGCAAGTACGTACCAACTATAGGCCAACAATCAGTATTGTTACTATAAGGTATACACAGTATACTAAGACTCCGCCTTCGCTCGCCATGAATTCTTTCTCTCTCTTCTCTCTCTCTTATTCCGGCATTCACGGGGCGTAATTTCCTTGAAAGCATTGTCCGCGGCCATTTCGTGTTCTCCAATTAAGGAACGCAGGGGCGCGAAACACCGGAGGGGCACCGCGAGAACACCGACAGTTCGGCAAATTGCAGACGCGTGTCGCGGCAGGCTTATGTTTACACCACCCTCGGGTGTCCGCCTCATCGCCCGATGAGGGCGCGGTGTTCAACCAGCGCCCATGGACGTATGGCTCCTGCAGGGGCGTCGCCACCTAGCGGCAGAATGGCCTCGATGATGTGCCTGCCAGCGGCATAGAGTTTCCCGAAATTAACTATAGAGGGCACTCTGGTGCTGCGATCGTTCGGCGACCATGGGAATGATGGGTAGTACACACATTTGCCTATAGTCTTCGTACTTGCGGGCGGCGAATCGTACTTGCGGCTTCGTGTATTGCTGTGTTTCAGATTTGTTTTGAAAGAAAAAAGTGCCGCCATATCCACGAAGTGAATGATGATGAGTGGGCGAAGCTCCGGAGGTAAACCTCGTAAACCATGAATCCTCCGTACATTTTGCCCACTCGATTTTATTACAACGCTCCCCCTTGCGTACGTCGCCGCACTTCCACCAATGACACGCACCATATGTGACATCATTCCTATTTTATAACATCTCGCATCTTTCATCATCAACTACAAGTACCACCGTCTAGTTTACAACATCTTGCATCTTTTCATCATCAAATACAAGTACCGACATCTAGTGAACACTGCAAAAACTAAACGAGTGGTGGCTACATATACAGGAGACGGTACCGCCATCTAGTGAACACTGCAAGAACTGAACGAGATGGCTACATACAGGGGACGCACAGCCCACGCCTTAAGGAGCTTCGCCCCTAAAAAACAAACCCTTTTCAACTTAGTGGCTTTATTCGAAATGGTAAGCCTAAAATAATAAGGTTGTGAAGCGCAAACGGTGAACATTTGCTAATTTATGTTTTCATGAAAAAAAAAACAGCTTCAAGCCACACGGACACACACGGAGCCAGAAGCAGGCCAGAAGTACGAATATTAGACAAATGTGTGTACTACCCATCATTCCCATGCTCGCTGAAGTGCCGCGTGTTGCAGCTCCCATAGACACTAGCGCCAGAGTTCCCTCTAGTGTATATTGAGAAACTCTATGGCCAGTGGCGGTGCCGCAGGCTTGGTCATTTTGCTCGCACGAACGCGTTTTTTTTATTTATTTATTTATTTATTTATTTATTTATTTATTTATTTATTTATTTATTTAGAAAATACTGCAGGCTAAGAATAGCCCAGGCAAGAGGGGGGGTGGTATACAGTATGAGGATATGACCAAAAAGAAAAAAAGCAACAATACAGGAGGCACAAACTAACAGGTAAATATACAACACATTATGGTACATTATCTTTTCCTGCGTGTATAAAACTCGCGCGCACGACAAGTACCGACAAACGGTGTGTATATAGAATCACTACAACTTAACCGCCGTATAACTAGTAAACTACACCACCGCCTTTCATTACGGGACTGCGCCATGCATACATGATCATGCCTGCTATACTGCAGGCGCGGCCAACTTAGAGCGAGGAATACTGGCGTAACCAGGGTTAACTGGTTGATGCATTGCCTACTATAATATTCACTACACACAAACCCTACCCGGCAGCAAAGTTACTCTTAACGAAGATATATATATCTCCGTTTAGAGTAACCACACGTGTTTGCCATGAGTATCTATAATTCACCGTTTAAATCGGTATCTTTCCCGGCCTCGTTTCGAATAAAATTAATTCTTCGCGCAAGCATGATCTTCTGTTTTCTTTTGTTTTTCGTTTTTTTTGGGGGGGGCGGGGGAGTGAGAGATTCTTGTTTTTTTTTGCCGGCAAAGAAAAATGTACCCTGTATACGGTTTCAGAAAGCGTTCATTTTTATGCATCTGGAAATAAATAGCAAAACAAGACACGCATCAGCATACACTTCTCTCGTGGAATATCTTAACAAGAATGTTGGAAGAAAGTGTCATCGAGACGTCGAGTTGTTGATCGAAAGAAACGTGAGTGTGGATGCATACAATGGAGTAAGTGTTAACCTGTTCACATAGCGTGCTCGTTCTAGTAAACAGGTGGTCGATTACTGCGATCGAGGTTCATTGTTGTACATGGAGCCGTAAAAGGTTTTAATACGAAAGTTAATCAATTTGCTTTAAAACTATCATCAGCAAGAATGAACATAGTCTGTTCATTTCCTTTTTTTTTTGTCTGAGAAAATTGTTGACATTTTTATGGACTGGATAAATGTATACCGGAATGTACTCGGCAAACTATTGCGTAACACATATCTGGATAACTCCATCGGGTGATCTTCCAAGAACACCTTGTAATTCTACGCGTACAAAGGGACAGAACTTTTTTGTGTTAGCGTCTTGATTGTGCTTACCGAATGACTTATATATTTATCTTGTACATTATGCATGATCTGCTTCTGGGGTTAATGTTTATGGTTTATTTTTATTTTCATTTGCTTCTGTCATTATATTACTACACTTTGTTCTGATGCTATACTATATCATTTCATCAGTGAGCATGTGAATGGGGTGATAATTACTCACATATTTGCCGTTTGAACTGGCGGTGGAACCAACGAATGGGGATGGTGGTTAGTCTACACGGGATGCACTTAACGTATACCAAACGTGAGAAAATGAAAATGATAAGAAAGCTACAACCACGTTAATACCACAACTCGAAAAGTCCAAATTCATCCCGGCTGCGGCGGCTGCATTTCCGATGGAGGCGGAAATACTGTAGGCCCGTGTGCTCAGATTTGGGTGCAGGTTAAAGAACCCCAGGTGGTCGAAATTTCCGGAGCCCTCCACTACGGCGTCTCTCATAATCATATGGTGGTTTTGGGACGTTAAACGCCACAAATCAATCACTCAAATCAAGTTCAACGAATGTTTCCGTCGATTGTGAGAGCACTGTCTCCCCCTTTTTTTTCACTTTTTACTCGAGAGACAGTTCGGTGCGTAATTTCTCGTACGTTACAAACGTCGGATCAACTCGCTTGCATGCGTGGGGTCACAGAAAAAAGCGAATCTGGGACAACGCTTTGTTTAGAAAAAATTTATTGCCACAAACGTCAATAACACTCAACAGAACATTTCCGTCTTAGACATACTCTAACGATGATGACAAGACAGACGTCATTTACATGAACATGGATATGAGATGACGTTGAAAGAACATGTACATTCGATGGTTCACACAAACACAACCACAAAAAATACTTCAATATAAACAAGAGACAAATAAAACATAAATATGTACATTTTGCATATTTACATGTTGGCATGCCATTTCTGCCGGCGCATTGACAGATCAGCCTACTAATACCAGGCCGGCTGGAAGACAAGTTTCACTCGTCCGTCATAGACCGACACAAAAGCTTCGCACGTCGTAGGATGAAACGGTCGCAGTGTTGTGTCGCGCGCGACGTGTTGCATCGAGCGTGGCTCACTGCTCGATCGGATGGCAGACGCCGCGTTTCGTCGCGCGTGAACGTGTTTTAAGACAGACACGACACTGCTGCTGCTGCTGCTGACGAGCGCCTGTATAAAGTGGCAGCAACGTTCCTTTTTTTTGTTTCCAGGAGCCATCGGCGTGCTTGTCCTGCGCGGGCGAATCATCCGGGGTGAGCACATGTACCGGTTCTCGCATGCCTCCTTTCCACGAGTGCGGCGCGTATCTGGCCCGCATCGCCCTGCGGGCCACCCGGGTGGTCCGGCCGTCAGGGGACGCACAAAGGACGGCGACGACAGCCGCCGACGAAGCCACGACACCTGTGCCCAGCACCGCCGGCTACACAAGCCGCGAGCGGTCCACCGCGGCGCGTACTCGAAAGACGCCCGTTTACCGTGCGAGAAGCATGCGTCCGCTTGATTGGGAGTGGCAGGTTCTTCTTCTTCCTCTTTTGTTCGAACAGCGCCGCGCATCGAAGGGCAGCGACAGTGGGACAACCCGCAGCGGTCGCCTCTTCTTACGCCCCGTTGAACGCGAGGAGCGCTCGACTATCGCGCAGAAACCCGATTGAAGACGCGAGCGCCTTCCGAGAATTCGGGGACGCCCGCGAGCTGCTGACATTTCTATTTCACGCTCTCGTTGTCCGCTTACAAGGCGCTTTTCTTTTCAGTTTCTTTTTATTCACTTCACTACACGAAGGCTCGTATACTAAGCCTGAAATGCAAATCTTAAACTGGCCAATCGTAAGTCGTTTCATTCGCTCTCCTCCCCCCTCCCCTCATTGTTTTGTAGAGCGTTAGTTAGCAAATAATCTCATAAGGAGGAGGTTTGTGTGCATATATCATCGTCTGTGAAATAAAAGATTCGTGGTGAAAGAAACATATAAAAAATTCTGCATGGAAATTCTACAGAGCGCGCCCCCGCACGCTCTCTGTATACAAGCATAGTGTTTAAGGTTTTATTTCAGGTGTCTGAAGTACGCGAGAGTTTCCGTAAGGGTGAAAATAATGTGTAATCAGTGGGAAGAAGTCTTGGCCGCGACTAACACTTCTTCCTCCATCTCTCATATCACGACCTCTCTCTCCCCCTTTTCTCCATCTGGGAAGAAGTGTGAGTTACGACTGACACTCGTTGCACCACCTTTCATATACGAGAAGTGGTCCAGTATTCTACCTAGTACACGTAAGCTGCGGAATTTAACTTTTTCGGGTGGGGGGAGGGTGGGGGGACTTGTTGAAGATCTTAAAAAACACCTATTTTTTATTATTTGTCCGGTACAAAACACTCCCCTTCATCCGAATTTAAGGGGGGGGGGGGGGTGGTACATGGTAGGGCGACCCTTATATTGCTCCTATGAGGTTTGTGAAGTGTTTGTGAATAAATAAAATGAAAATAAAATAACAAGATCGTCTCTAGCATGACCCCGCCGCGGTGGTCTAGTGGCTAAGGTGCGGCGCTGCTGACCCGCAGGTCGCGGGATCAAATCCCGGCTGCGGCGGCTGCAGTTTCGGTGGAGGTGAAAATGCTGTAGGCCCGTGCGCTCAGGTTTCGCAGCGCGTTAAAGAACACCAGGGGGTCGAAATTTCCGGAGTCCTCCACTATACGGCGTCTCTCACAATCATATTTTGTTTTGGGACGTTATTAAACCCTACATACCAATCAATCGATCGATCGATCAATCAATCAATCAATCAATCAATCAATCAATCATCTGTGGCATGAAACCCAACTATATGTATACATATATGCCACATTCCTGTTACATTGTCACTAATTCCCAGCGCGAACCGCTCCTGCAGTGTTTGAGAAGCTGTATGTAGATCGTTTTGTTAAGATTACGCCCACTTCGGGAATATTACAGATTATTCCGAAACCTATTGGTGGCTGCTAGTGATAACGCTAGAATATTCGACGGCACGCGTGTACAAATGCCAACGTGCCTCACCGCTTGTCAGTTGATCGACGGCCGACGCTCTGTACGCCGCTATCAGTGCTGTGTGTATCACTGCGTCATAACTTTTCGTTGACATTGTAAAAGAACGTGTTGTTGGGCTAGTTGGTAGGACTTTTCTAAAAATTGATTCGAGTGTGAGCGCGCACGCACGCACGCACGCACGCACACACACACACACACACACACACACACACACACACACACACACACACACACACACACACACACACACACACACATATCCAGGCATCAAACTCGCACAGGCCACATGTTCGGCCGAAGTCATTCTGAGAAATCTCAGGTACCAAGGTAAAGCCAGAAACGAATAAACTGCGGACTTAGCGGGATTAGCTTTTCTAAGTTACTAATGCACGAAAGAAAATTTTGTTATAGCCCCGCCGCGGTGGTCTAGTGGCTAAGGTACTCGGCTGCTGACCCGCAGGTCGCGGGTTCGATTCCCGGCTGCGGCGGCTGCATTTCCGATGGAGGCGGAAATGTTGTAGGCCCGTGTACTCAGATTTGGGTGCACGTTAAAGAACCCCAGGTGGTCAAAATTTCCGGAGCCCTCCACTACGGCGTCTCTCATAATCAAATGGTGGTTTTGGGACGTTAAACCCCACAAATCAATCAATCAATCAAAATTTTGTTATAAATTTTTATGTGGTTTGCACGTGACGTCACACGAACAAATTCCCACGGTATAACAATACGAGACAGTCACCACTGCGACATTTTTTTCACGTTGATTACGATAGTCTATCAAGTTGTCTCACGTCGCAGGCATGCTTCCACGATTATTGCGGGGACAGTTATTCGACGTGACAGTGCCAAACGGTGATCACTATGACGTCAGTGCAAGCTACTCACACAGTCAAAAATACGGCGTAAGTGTAATCACTCAGACCAATATCCAGCCGGTGACGTATTTCGAAAACGCCCATATCTGTTTGAATTCCATGTGTTACGATAATCTCATTCTTGTGCAGTGTGTCTTTTTAACGTCTTTTTTGTGTGTTTTTAAACAAATTTTTTAATTTGGTCGGCGCAATCTCTCCTGTTTTTTTTTTTACCTTCAACCATAATCTCATTCTGTGCCTTCTGAAAGCGCGCATGTTTTTCAGTGGGCCGCTGACAGACATCCCGGATGACGTAACGGTTATAGAAAGCGTGTACACATTCTGTTATCCGAATATCACCTGTGCCGTTCATAAGCCTCGTGTTTACACGCGCACGCCTTCTTGCCAACTATTACGTCAGTAAGTGGACGCGTCCTATAAATATCATGCAGCACCGTATATATACTCCCTCGACCTCGGCCTTCGTACACCCTCCTGTTGCAGAGTTGCGAATGTGGCGCCGCATTGTGGGCGTGGGGAAATCCCGTTAGCGCACGCTCGCTTGAAGTACATAGCGGCTATACGAAGATCGACGCGGACACAGCCCCGCCTGCCTGGCCTCTTCGCACGCCTGCTGAAATATTCAACAGAGTCGTTTGAAGTCGCGGAACACGGAACGAGAAAAAAAAAACAAAACTGGACGCAGTGTGTTCATTTACGGTATACGGTCGTCGTGCAATGAGACGCCGCGTATAGGGCCTTTGAATAAGATCCGCTGCGGTTTCCACAGTGTACGAAGCTGCCCTAACTTGTATTTTTTTTCTTTCTGATGTGATCAGTATATAATAGTGCATAAAGTTAGCAGGCGATCCCTGGGTTTACAGAGAAGCGAAGCCGTGGTCAGCGTAATACAGCCCCTTTTCACACGGCCATATATCAAAGCACATCCGTGTCATCAGTCAGGAGACTCATTGCAAACCCCAAAGAGAAGTGTTCGACGGCGAGAATACCAACTCAGGATGTCGCCAGTATGGTTCTCGGCAGTGTCTGTATAAACTGCTGTTAATGATGGGCATGCTTGAGCTGTTGTTTCGTTTATCGTCATATTTGTTTCAATTTGGCACAATGCAGGACGTGGTATTCGTATGTAAATCGCTCTGAGAACACCGCATCACATTTTTTTTTCTCCCAGATTCTATTCGTTCGTGATTACATTCTCACTGCTACGTTCGTTCACGAACCTCAAAATTGCTTTTTGAGCATGGTTGTTCAGATCTTATGTCTTCGCTTGGCACGAATTCTGAAAGTTCTTCCTTTTAAAGCAGCGCCTTCTTACAGAGAAAAAAAGAAAAAAAGAAAGAAAGAAAGAAAGAAAGAAAGAAAGAAAGAAAGAAAGAGAAATAGATAGGGAGAGAGAGAGAGAAAGCCCACGACGTAATCTCCAATGAAATTCCGCTGAAAACACGCACATCCTCGCTTTTTATTACCGCGAGGGACGCACGACATACAAGCGATGTGCGTGAGATCTCTTTTTCGTAGAACTCGACCCGTGCAGGTGATAATGGACGAGGTTGCTTAATACGTGCGGAGGCGTCGTGATAACGGCGGCCCGCAATTGGAGGAACACCCATGGCGTGTCGGCCGGGACTTATCTCTAGCCTGCTTATCTCAGAAGCTGCAGCCGAGTGTCGTAAATTAGGGCGCCGAGAGAATTATCACCCGCAGTTCGCATGCGGCGAACGTTTCAATTAAGTACTCGCAAAAAAAGAAAAAGAAAACTGGCTCCCGGTTTTTGTCTTGCTTCGGCTGTCCAATTTAGAATCCCTGGTATCTCAAATACTCTCGGTTTCACACGAGTATACCATTGAAGTATATATTATACAGCTTGGTAACACGAGATACATCTTGCAATTTCTATGGCGCCATCGAATTCAAGAAACGTCTAACCAATACGTACAAGTAGGTGCAATGAATATTTTTTTGAATTTTGCTGCCTATGGAGATCCTTTTCTTTAAGCGATATTTACTCTATTTGTAGTGACTTAATTCTCAAGCCTTCAGACTTGTTCTCCTTGCGCTTTCTTTGCTCCTTTTTTGTCCATTTTATCCCTTTTTTTACGTTGTTAGCCTTCAATTATTCCCTGATAATTCCGAAGTCATCAAAGCTACATATTCTCACAGAAAAAGAAAAGAGAAACAAAGAGACGTTGGTTGTAAATACAATTGTTTTGATTTGATTTGTGAGGTAACGTCCCAAAACCCAACGTTGCCAAAACCAACGTATACATGATTATGAGAGACGCCGTAGTGGAGGGCTCCGGAAATATCGACCACCTGGGGTTCTTTAACGTACGTGCACCAAAATCTGAGTACACGGGCCGACAACATTTCCGCCTCCATCGGAAATGCACCACCACAGCCAGGATTTGATACCGCGACCTGCGGGTCAGCAGCCGAGTACCTTAGCCACTAGACCACCGTGGCGGGGCGTAAATACAATTGTAAAATCTTGCAACGTCTGATATGATATCTCAGTGTTTGAATGAAATCGTATTTTTTTTATAAAAAAGGCGCTGTACGCAATTCAAAAGTACACAGGCTATACTATACTGAATATAAGTCCTGCTGGAACTATATCTTCAGCTTTCAATTTGATATGTGATCAAACGGCCGGTTATCTGTTTGACAACGCACGTCTCTACATATAGCAATAGCTAGGCAACGGACACGCTGCTTTAAAAGTTTATTATCCTTAGTTGGTCTGCCATGCATGCAGATAAGTTGAGAATCAGAATACAAAAACGGGTAAATCAAAACAAACGAAGTCGAGTCGCGACAATAAACGACGCTAAAGTGTTTCCAAAAGTATATATTGCATCGACGGCTTATACGCTGATCTCGAGGAACCCAATCGAAAAGCCTATACTGTCGATACAGAGCCAGATATATGATAGCTTATATGGAAAAGCGCGGTGCAGTGCAATTGCGTGCTATATGTAGCCGCGTAACATAGATATATACCGGTGAGGGCTTTCCGCTGCGGTTGCATATACTCGTGGCACCAGCCAAGCGAAGCGACATATGCAATGATGCTCCATGGAGGTCTCCTTCGTCGCTGTAATACGGCAACGAATTTCGCCTATTCGCGGGAACAGAAAAAAAAAAGCAAGAGATAATCGAATTGGGAGAGGCATACTTGGTGCATAGTTAGCCTGTGTTTGGCGGCTGTCCTGTAGACTGTATACGTGGGATATATATCAACAGAGGGATTGTCAGAGAACGGAATAATAACGCTGTTCTTCGCAGGGCTTAAATTTTTACGAGACACGTTATAGGGGCTTTCTCTGTGGTTGTTACAATTACGGAGAGCTAGAGAACGTCGTGATGCTTTGCACTTCAACGGAGCCGCTCATGTCTTCATCTTGCGACGACCCACTGAAAAGTCTGGTACTCTAAGTATAACCCCGCTGAACAAGATGGTAGAAAGGAGCGCGTTTTCTTGCGTCTTGCAAGACACGCATGGCTGATCCCACGTGCGGCTTCCCCTGCGCACGAAACTGGCATTTGCATACTGGTATATAGCCAGGAATTAAACGTTATCAAAGGAGCAAACTGTGAGCGCGAACTTTTAATATTTAAATGTGTTTTTGTTTTGTATGACTACAAACTGATATGCCCCCGTACATGACTTAACTCTTGCGTTCTCGTGAGTAATCGCAACATCGAGAAGTCTTAATAGTAACACAAGAAGTACGATATAGAAACAAAAGAACAGTCATGGATGATTACAGTAATGCATATCGTATACATGTACGCCGATAGGAAGCAAAAGTGACGCGTGTAAACGCGAGAGTCTATTCACGTCTCAACAAGTCGGGGTCACGTGAACCGTGTAGAAACGTCACGTATGACGTCATAACGTGTCTGAGCTCATTCCTCGCGAAATAACGATGCTTCTAAAGCGTATACCGCCCTGCAGTACCACAATATCAGGTATTGTTCAGTCTATATATGGCTGATGCCGCATATATACTTTTGTTGTTTTCAGTTTTTGGCAATGTTTTGATGTGAATCATGCGACGACATGCGTGCAATCAATTCGTCTGTAATGGCACCCATTTACTTCATGGAAAGACTTGCGTAAAACTGGTGGTTGATATCAGGCAAAGGAGTGTTTTTGGCTGTTTCATACGCATCCACTTATCAAATTTTGTTACGCGGCGTGCGAAACGGTATGTAGCCGCAAGCGAAGTGGCCTAGTGCGCTGCAGTAGGGCAATTTCAAGTGCGCATCTCGTCTCTGCATCAGAATGTTCCAGCTATAGAAAGAGCAGAACTCCCCGAGATCAGAAACTGTTGACAACGCCAGCAGCCTTCGTACAAGTGGCGGCTGTTTATATCCCCCCCCCTTCCGTCGGTCGTAAACAGGCCGTTAGCGCGGCTTGTTGCGGGACGTGACCACTAAACGGCTCGGACACTTCCCAGGAGGCGAGATTAGCCGATTGGCGCCCCGTGTTCCCGCGGCGTGCTTCCGCTCTTTTTTGCTGCTTCTGCTCGGCATGCCCGGGATTTCGGAGGAAAAATAGGAGGGATGGCATGCTGTGTCCCGCGGCGTTAACCACAAGTGGCCGCTAAAACGGCGCCGCGGCCGTTGTGTGCGTGCGCCTCCCGCTGCAGCAGTCAATCCGCGAGCCGTCGGATAGCACGCGGGGACACAAAAACGGGAAGTCACTCGCCGCCGACTGCGCCGCCGCGGCGGGGACCGCAGAACGACAACATCGTCTTAAAGGGGGTGTACACGCCGAGAGGTGGTCTAGCTCTCACGCCCCCCCCCCCCTCGTCGGGAACTATAGGGTGCTCCTGTGTCGTTTCGGTGGAGGCGCCCATATATGGCATCCCATATAGCTCCCCACCACCCCTCCGGTCGCGCCGCCTGTGGGGGGTGGCTGCGAAACTGGGCTCCGGCTGCGTGTAATCGCTGTCGCGCAGCGTGTGTTGTTCGGAGCCCGGCAGACCCGCTGGTGCCAGCCAGTGCGCACGAACAAAGCGGGGCCATATCGCGCGCACAGCCGTTATTAATTCGCCGCTGGGGAGCGATGGACCGATGATCGTGAGAAGCAGAAGCCCTTGCATGCGGTATATATAGGCCGGGGCGCAAGTGAAAATTTGCTCTGGGAGGGGTCGCCTGTTAATGTGAGGAGGTGCGACAGAGGGAGATAGACACCGTCGGCTCGAACGCATACATCGCGATAAGCCACGTCCGGAACTGCACGTCTAAGGTATTTTTCCCCCCGCGGCAGGCTCTTCGTGGCGTATAAAGCCGGGCGGTGTCAATTAAACGATTAATAGTGTGTGAGACGAGCAGAGAAATCTCCCGGTCGCGTGCCGTGGTAGGGTGTGCAGTATATATTGCAAACGGAGGCGATGTCGCATGTATTTCTTCCCATAGACACCGCCCGGTTACAATACTGCAATGGACATCAGCAGGATTTTTTTTCTTGGGGGTGCGAACCCACACTGCATCACGTTGGGAGAGGGGAAGAGCTGGTGCGTAGGCCCCTTTTGCATCTCCCCGCTGACGTCCAGGGTATACAAAAGTATACCCGAGGCTTGCTTCATATCGGATGTCCGAAGGCAGAAAACTATTATTACCGCGCAGGTATACGTGCTATGAAAATTGGACAAGCTCCGCCGTCACTGCTCCGCTAAAGAGGAACAAGTTGTTCGTGCCCCGGTCAAAAATGTACGGGCCTCAAAACTGGACAGACCCCGCTGCTCAGCACTGGTAGGTGTCGCAAAACGGAGAATGTGGCAAGGATACGCGAGCTGCTCGAATGGCACCTCTAGATCGCTCACGGCCCCACCACGGTGGTCTCTAAGGTACTCGGCTGCTGAGCCGCAGGTCGCGGGATCGAATCCCGGCGGCTGCATTTCCGATGGAGGCGGAAATGTTGTAGGCCCGTGTGCTCAGATTAGGTTGCACGTTAAAAAAACCCAGGTGGTCGAAATTTCCGGAGCCCTTCACTACGGCGTCTCTCATCATCATATGGTGGTTTTGGGACGTTGAACCTGACATATGAATCAATCGATCGCTCACGAAACACCAGGCGTATTCGGCTAGCCAGAAAAGACGACGCATGCAGAACCAAAAACAACTCACGCTATACTCAAATGGAAAAGTTTGAAGGAGCGTATATACGGTGTATTCAAAAGGACCATTCATAAAATTCAGTGTCACCTCTGTGCAGCATGCCACACATGTTCGCTAGTCATCCGCCTTAATTCACAGAGGAAATGGACGCTCAAGCCGGATAAACCCAGTGATAACCCGCCATTCGCATGGTTCACTGGTCACGGAATGGAAGGGCGATCTTTGCCATTTCTTTACTCTATTTTTTTATATGCTGGCATTGCAAAACGTGTACGGCTTTCGGTTTATCGCTGTTCCGCTGTATATATAACCTAACCTAACCTAACCTAACTCATCGTGTCATATCGGTGCAGCGCTTGAAGCCCGTGTGTGTGTGTGTGTGTGTGTGTGTGTGTGTGTGTGTGTGTGTGTGCGCGTGTGTGTGTGTGTGTGTGTTGCAATGCATTCTTTATTGTGGAACTTCTACTGCTCGTTCAAACTGCTTTGTACATTCCCTCTCTCCCCTGTAATGCCCAAACGATGCCACAGATGAGACGATTATGAAGTACATATCCGATATTCAAGTCGCAACGTGTATACTGGTTTTAGCGATTGTTGAAACTAGAAAGCAATATATCGGAAACTTATTAGCTAAGGCCAGAACAAGTGTTCTGCGTGTTTATGTAAATATATATCTACAACGCAATGTATTTCTGTGCATATATCTGCAGCTTTTATGTATAATATTCAACTTCACTGTGTCAGCGTGGAAAACCACATGTACACGAAAGCGACAGACGGCTTGGTCCATTCGAGTGAAGAAAGTTTTCGTTAAACGCAGTAAAAAAGCAAAAAAAAACAGCCGTTTCTGCAATTTTTTCACAGCTTCGTGATCGAGGCCTGTTTATTTTGGCTATTCACACAAGTACTTAGGCTTTAGATATATAATGATACAACTAAACCCATACGTGTGAAATGGAAGGCATAATACCTACACTTGTGACAGTATATATGTCCATATATATAACCTGGAATACGCAGTGCATGACTTAGTCGAAGTATATATATTTAGACGCGAAGCATTCTTATTCAAGCTTGCTCGATCGAACCATTCAAGCGCAAAATAGGAGAATCGAGAATGTGGCCCTATTTCTATAAGTTATACCTGTGTTGATGCGTGAAATGAGCGAAGAAAAAAAAAATTGGGTGAGAAAGAGAAAATTGCGCAATCTGACCGGACGGCTGAGTGTGCATGCTCTGGTATGGAACACTGCGAACACTCTGCTTGCATTGGCGTTAACCGAAGTGAAGAAAACTGTTATGACTCTTATGAGACTCGATTATATTTCCCAGCCCAAATAACGCAAAAAAACCCCGCAAGAATATTCTTAAAAGCTTGTATCATTGTAACGCCCTTTTGTCTGTGTCCCAACAGCTGTATATATAGTTCTATGTTCTGCAATGGGCTATATGTAGTTCTTAAAGGATCTATATAGCTGGCAACTGAGAATATGGACGTGGGCAATATATATACACATATGTGTGTTATAACACAACGAAAGCGTCGTCAACAATGATACATATATTTATTTCCCAACATTTTCTGGAGGGGTACTCCCTTCATCATTGATGGGTTATGTATATATATATATATATATATATATATATATATATATATATATATATATATATATATATATATATATATATATATATATATATATATATATATATATATATATATATATATATATATATATATATATATATATATATATATATATACATATGTGTGTGTGTGTTTGCAGAAACATATATCGAAGTACTACATTATGCAAGATAACAATTTATATCAGCTTTATATTCACAATTTTCGGACATGCTCTAAATCCATTATTCTGACACAGACAAACTTCCAAAAGGAGAATATTGTCTGTTGAAAGCGTGCCTAATTAAGACCAGAAAATAATTAAGGAGCAGCACGTTATACAGGACATCAGTTTTTCTGACAACAAAGAAAAATGTTTCCTGCACACCTGCGCATGTATGTTATCGTGTCAATTGTGTAAAGCTTGCACATGTGCCTATACAAGTGCTTGTTTTGACGTTCAGTGGCCTCCGAACAGCGTTAACTGCGCAATAATTTTTTTTTCATCGTTACAGGTGTATAATGGGCGTTTTCATGTCACATAGGTAACACCTTCACGTTTAATGGGTGTAAAAGCGTGCCGCGGTAAAAATAAACGCCAATTTCTTGCTCACCGCCATGTAAATGGTTAAAAAGATGCTGAGAGAATTGTAATGCGTATATTTTCTCAACTCCGTCGTGCTATTTTCGTATCAGATGTTCCTGCCCAGCAGCTCGTCAGAATCTGTGCAAATATATTGTCAACTGTACACATTTACTCACAGTTCACGCTGTGAATCTCGATGTTAGGTATGCTAAAGGTTTCCTGTAGCCGTATAAAACGTGTGTTATTGTTGCCCATGGGACAATGGAATCCATGGCACTGAAGATCTGAAGAGTGCCAAAGTCATTAGAGTTGTATAAGTGCAAGGGGCAACTGAGTGAACGGTTGCTGTAGTGAAGCAGGAGTGCATGTAGAGCTACATAAATAAACACGGCTCTTCACAGGCCCTGTATAGGTCGAAAAAATCAATGTGGGACTCACTCAGACATACCGAAATTTTCTCGAACTGGACTTACTCGGACTCACACTCACAAGAACTTCTTCGGCCTGACTGACTCGGACTCGAGCTGACCACAATATTATCCTCCCGTGTACTCGTGCTCAGATTCAGACTCGTGGCTCAATCTGAGTCTGAGTGATTTCACTGATGAGTGAGTTCACCAACATATACGACGCAGCCATTAAAACCTGTACCGCCCTCGTGGCGCTTGCAGTCAACTGCGCTGCAGCTCTCCAAGTGCAAGAGAAAACAATATCGAAAACAAAGGCCCACTGATCGCGTGTATAAACGTTGTGTAACGATTGGTCATATACAATCGCCTCGTCTGTGTAACATGGCGTATTTCGACGTATTCGCTACTCAAATGAACACGAGAGGGCGCTGCGGAGTTGCGATACGATAATTCAAGGGGAAGCGCTTTACTGTTTGAAGCGAGATCGGGCTGCCTTAGAACACGTAGTTATAAAGCAAGATTCAGTAAAGAAGAAGAACAATGCACATGCTGCGGGAAAGATAAGGAAACGGCGGAGCATGTTCTGATTGAATGTGGAGATATCCACCCAGGTGTACGTTTGGGCACGAGCCTACAGGAAGCCTTGGGTTTTAGGGACAACAATGGAAAGCTGAACACACCCGCGATTGAAATAAGTAAGAGACGGTTAGAGTATTGGTGGCAGAAAATTAGAGAGAAAGGACAAAAATAAATATTGGAAAAATAAAATATGGACAGTGTGCCGTAAATGGCAGAGAACTTAAGCTGAAAATTTACCTTTTTTTCCATTAAGATAGAATTTATCGAAGTAGAGGCATTAGGCCAACATAAAAAAAGAAAAAAAGTTTTTTTTTTTTTGTCGAGCCTGGTGACATACTTGTCACCACCCCGTTATAAAGGGGACGCTCATATAGCATCCATCCATCCATCCATGTGGCGGATTCACAGATGTCGCCGCGTCCGCTGTCGCTAACAAAAACATTGAGTTTTCTGCAGTGTGATTGGAGTTCGCGCTGCTTTGTAGCAAAGAAGCGGATTGTTGACGCGGAGCATCTTATTTTAGTCGGCACCAGTGGTCCCGCGAACGCGAGCGGCGTTCTTGAAGTGGTCGCGTCGTGTATATGTGATGCACATGGCGCAGCGCGTCTCTGCGAAATTCGTTTACATACTTCGGGCGCCGCAGCGACATGTAGTCACTGGATATAATGGTCATTTATTAGGCTCGAGTTAACAAGTTAGCACTGGTGCCTCGCCTGGAAAGAAGAAATCTGCTTGGCCGTTCGTTTTTTTTTTTTTTACGGGTGGCACCTTCCTATACAGTGCTCCTGCCGTATACGACTGGCGCTGGCACTGTTTGGACCTCAGTATACGCCGCTTCCCTATATTGCCGTATGAATTGCTGGAGTCGCGAATACACTATATAGTATACTATATAGAGTATATAGTGACATATATTGAGTATATAGTGACAAAGAGCGTAGAGATACGCTCTTTGTCAAATCCGTGCGTTTTCTCCAATCGCAAGAAAAGAAGCGCTCGACTAGTTTCAGCATGATGGCGTGGGCGACTGCATGACATGTGTTGCGCATGCAGTCGTGTGCAGTTGTCGTGGTCCAAAAAATACTGCAGAAACAGGCTTTGCGCGCCCTTGGGTGCGTTTACCGCTGTCATGTCTTCTTTTCGAAAACATTGAGTGTGAGTTATGCTGAAAACACACACACACACACACACACACACACACACACACACACACACACACACACACACATATATATATATATATATATATATATATATATATATATATATATATATATATATATATATATATATATATATATACATATATATAAGAAAAGTGTTTTTCCTTGTTTTGACACAATAATAATGCGATAGAACAGACAATAATGCCAAGCAATGTATAGACACAATTGTAATGTAAATGTAAAGAAAGACAAGTGGGTGAAAAGACAACTTGCCGTGAGCAGGAACCAAACCAGCGACCTTCGATTAACGCGTTCGATGCTCTGCCACTGAGCTACCACGGCGGCTATCCCCCCAGCCACTTTATTGGGTTTATATGCGAATTTAAATGTGGGAGTGTCAGTCAGCGCCACCTGTATTCATGGCGGCGAGTGTGGCACACACTTTTATAAGCCTGTTTGGCGTCACGTAGCACGTGAACTTATTACGTGCCGGCAGCTGACCAATATAATCCCTCGTATACAACCTAACGGCACAAAGTCTGCCAGTACGAAATTCTCGTTAATGAATAAGGGAAAAAAAGTGTATACCTAAAGGCTCGTTTTTCCGTGTTTTGACACAATAATAATGATATCTAACAGACAATAATGCCAAGGGATGCATAGGGGAAGTTATTAGACCCAATCGTAATATAAATGTAGTATATATATATATGAGCTCTGTCATTTCGTCACTTAATTCTCGCTTGCTTCCTGTGCTTAACCACAACCACTGTTGCATATGCAGACTGTAAATCACAAAAACGACATGTGCTTGCCGACAAAGCATGCAGTTGGCGCAGAATATCCGTATACAGAGTAGAACACGGTTGGATAATTGCCGTGATCAGGAGCGCACTGTCACATGTGATATACAGCGAGTGCATAACTACTTAATCTGCTTCGCATGTGATGAGATTTTCGGTGGTAAGTCGCAGCAATTAGCCCTTGCATTCAGTGAATAACTATTCGTTGAAGCTTAATGCAAAAAAAAAATGCGAGCAGTTTGCGTGGAGTTGTGCGAAGCACCTACTTCCCTTCCGTCTCTCTTTTTCTCTCTCTCTCTCTCTCTCTCTCTCTCTCTCTCTCTGTGTTCATCGTATCACCCATCAGGCGTATTACAGACAACACCGTATAGCGTATAGTTCAATTTTTCAAGTATGAACCAACTAGTCTGCAAAAAAGTATTGCCGTATAGCGGTGATTAGTGCTGTTTGACCAACTTCCGTAGCACATACTCGTTCCCTGATGACAGTTTGCGGGCTGTTGAAATGTACACGATCATGCATTAACACCGTATGTATGCTATAGCCTATAGAGGTCATATACAGCTGTTTCGTTGGTAATTCGCCACATGTGTTTTCGCCTTATAGCGAATATTTTTAGAATTAATTAGGAATTAGCAAAAGATCTTATAGTAACTTGCGTGACATATACGTTCGAATGTGGTACGTCGTGCAATAAATTTGGAACTATCCGTATCTGACAATTTCGCCATTAATCATGTGCTCAGTGGTCGCACACTAAAAGCATGTATACATATTCAATATCTCGACGAAGGCAGCATTTGTATTTCATGTCCTTAATACACATATATTGGAGGTGTATTTATATCAACATTGTGTTGTACTCTGTGTGATAAAGCTCTTGAGCAAATACGGATGATTTGTTTAGACAAAATTGCTTTTGTTGATCTCGCTGATAAGAAACATTCCCACATTTCTGGTGCCTTAAGTTGACGGTGCATTAATACATGCATGCATTCTACGTTTATACATGTGGAGCGTTTGTTGTTGATGTTAGGATGAAGTCACATGAAATATGCATGATTTCACAATTTATGACTTTTTATTTACAGGAAGACATCCTTTCTTCCTAATCTTAATTGTAACTTTGTTGCACTTATACTCAATTCGTTTGAGCTATTATATAGGTAAATGTTATTACTGTGGTAAATGTATTTACTGCTTTATGCACTTCTAGACATGTTATTATTCCTCGTCAGTTTTAAAACAGGTATTTAAGCGCGCAATACGTATTTAGAAATGGAGTTATCTTTTTAAAGCTTGCGAGAGATAAAAGTTCAATATCGACTCGGTGCTGGATGCTGCACTGAACTTCAAGTGAATCTGAACGTTTCCCACACTTTCGTCAATCGGGTCAACACCAACTTCTTTGTAAGTACGACGAAATTCTTACAGCAGCTTCGTATTGATATGTGCATATAAGAAGTGCTAATATCCATACGATCTTCACTATATGTAGTTGATTGTAATATACGGCGCATGCATATTTCGAAAGTGTCGATTTTATGACTTCGACAATGCAATTACAATGGCAAGCCACTTGTCCGTTGGCGATGAATTGTTTACAGACAACGTCTATATATAAGCATACGTATATACACTTGTATATGATGTTGTAGCAGCTTTTTATTTTTTATTTCGATTCCAACCCGCACAACATATATAGGCAGGGACAGCGTTTGCGGCCATTTACCAGTAGTGAAATATATAACTTCGACACGCGTGTATTACAACATGTGATAATGAAATAAAGAAATCGTAATAAGGCTTCTTTTTTTTTCA
Source organism: Rhipicephalus microplus (assembly GCF_043290135.1). Classification (NCBI taxonomy): domain Eukaryota; kingdom Metazoa; phylum Arthropoda; class Arachnida; order Ixodida; family Ixodidae; genus Rhipicephalus; species Rhipicephalus microplus. The sequence continues at coordinate 1,339,713 of NW_027464647.1, read as the reverse complement.
ACTGTAATTACGTGCATGCGAGCGCGGAATTTCTCGCGTGCACGATCCTTTCTGCAACAAAAGAACAAGCTCTACAAACAATGGGCTACCGCGCGAAGTGCGTTTAATCCCACGTTACGATCACTGGGGAGCGATAATCACTGCAGTTGTGTTTATATAAATACATATATTGATGCGCGCTTCCTCATTCGTTGTCGCGCGAAGAGCGCAGCAGATGCACACAACTGTCAAACGCATGCACGACGGCTGTTCGCTATATAAGAAAACGGCCTCGCTTTGTTTCTATGCGTGCATTCTATAGGCGCCCATAAAAAGCAAGCAAAAGGGGGAAAATTACAGCCTCTTTAGAAGCTGGCACGCAACGCTCCGCGCCAGTGTTTGCTGTAGGCGAATCCACTCAATCGATTCATCGCCTGCACTCGGCCGCGTGTGCTAACTCACACGGCAGTCGTCAAATACGCGTCGGAGGACGAGTCTGTTTGCGTTTCCCCGTCGCCTAGCTATAGCCGTGCACGTCAGCTCCGGCATGCAGATGGATTTAAGGCGCGCGGGAAAAACTCTTTTCGAGCTTGTGCAAATCAGATAGGCCGCTTTGTGTACACACATGAAGGCGAGCGCTGCATGCAGTATACACAATCAACGCGTTCACACGCACGCACGTATACCATCTTCACATCGGCTATGATTACGCACGCACGCACGTACGGACGCACGGACGCACACACACACACACACAGCACGCACGTATCATCGTCACATCAGCTATGATTACGCACGCACGCACACACGGACGCACGGACGCACACACACACACTGCCTCATTATATGTATACTGTTTGAGCATCGCTTTATAGCTATATAGCGCTTGTCGCGGAGGATGAATGAGTTGTGCCGAGGATATAACGATGGGCAGCAAATCTCAACACATGTGTATACACGTTATTGTATCAATGATGGCCGCGGGCGAATTTCTCGTATATGTACTTGCAACTCTCACGGCCATTAATTGGAGTGAAGCACGAATGCATGCATGCACGCCTTGTATCACTGCTTGCTCCTTGCACCATTATGTACGTTCTGAATATACATGTCCAGAACGACTGCTGCAACACAGTGCGAACGCGAGCATATATATATGAGTTTTCAGAGGAATGTAACGAGTCTTTTCAATAAAATAGTGCATATATATATATATATATATATATAAACGAACTTCGATTACGCATACGTGCCCTGTTTGTTATTATTCGTTAGGGGTATTACTGATCTCCTTTCTGTTTGCTTGTATACTACACGTTAGTGACGTCGTATGTTTATAGTTTTTCTTGTATTATTTCACTCTTTTTTGCAGTTAGTAATGTCGCATTAACGTATGACGAAATATTCGATACCCCATACATCTGCCAACTTATCCCAATATGGCTCTGCACCATGTTAGCGATACATCTACAGGCGATATATGCCATATACTATACACAGTACATATGTGCCATCTATAACAAGAAGCGCGCTTGTCAGCTGATCGTTCACATGCAAGAGCGACTAGCAGATATAGATTTATGTAGACGCTCAATCGTGCCACATGCATGTGAATGTTTGCTGACGAATTTTTTCCTCGTTTGTTTCAACGTATCTGCACTGCAGAGATAAACTTTGGGAGCTAAACGTGCCAGGCGTGCCAGCCCATGGGTATACGTCTGTGAGATCGTACATGTATGCGGAACAAGTTTTAATCAGATCAACTATCCCCACCGGATCAATTGATAGCATCATCTAACTGCCAACTTCCATAAATTTGCGCAAAAATGCGTACTTGCAAGCTCTTTTGTGTACCTAAATAACATGGCTAAATTGCAATCATGCAGTTGCCGCTGAGCAGCATCTGTCATAAAACATGCATCATAAGCAGCTTCATAAGTCATAAATCGCTTAATATTGCTTATATACCTCGCATAATTTTTTTATCTTCCTTAATTTTTAGGTGATGTTATGGCCGCTGTCGTTTCGACAATACGTTGTCTTGAGCTATATATGCGTCCGAAAGTGCGTCACCATACATTGAAAAATAAATAAATAAATAAAGTTGTGCAGTTGTATTCGAGCTATCTTTCCCGCAAACAATAACAGCTGCAGCTGTGTTGCTTGCGTTTGCTTTCTTGCAAAATCTCTATACACATGCGCTTGTGGTGCATTTTCTTGAAGGAATGCGATGTCGTACACATATAACGCACATGCGATTTGTGATCTGCTCTATACACAACGAAAAAAAAACTATATGAGCATATCGATCAGTGCTCAATCTGAAACGAAATTCGCCAAGAGGGTGCAAGCGTTGTTTGTAAAATTTAAATTGTGGATATTGAGTGCAGCGAGTCGAGACGGCGTTATTTATTTGCTATTTTAAATGCTCTTCTCAACTCGATATAAAGAAAGGCCTTATTTGACTCTCGGTCCTCATGACTGCAGAACCCTCATTGTGACAAACCGAAACAATTGACTGTATACCGTTTACACATCAGTATACAACTGAACTTACAGTGCACCATCCACTTATCCACTTCATCGAAGTTGTTGTCTTGATGCACGGTGTGCTAAGCGCTTGCACACACCAAATGGATCGGGGCAGACACGATGTTTAAATTACAATATTGACAATTTGGGCTTGTTGGAGTAGCATTATGAAACGAACAGCCCACTTGAAGGACCAGGACGCGTACCAACATAATGTCAGGGTTGTGTAAGCCAATCTTCCCTATAGCGGACATATATAGTAAGCATATGTAAGGACGAACATACGTGAGAAGTTGAACTGAATCGGAGGATATACGGGATCAATGCGTTTGTTCGGCGTCTATTATGTCATCCAATAAATAGTTACAATTCCTGTTGGGATCAATTCTTCCAATGTGGTGGTTATAGCCTGCATGTGCTTTTTGGCAATGAATTCGCTGACCCTCTTTGTATAGATGTGTAAGAAAATTATTCAAATGAATTATTTCAAGTCAGCGCTGTCATTTGTTCTCTTTTCTGTATGCTGTATCGCGGTAGTTCACGACGCACTGTCCGATTCACAACGCTTTAGAGACAGACACGTGTTCGTGGTTTGTTCCCCGAAGAGTATATATCTTTCCCGCAGTGGCTGAGGCAGGCCACGCAAGCTCAATCTTCTCGGGAGCACGTTTAAGCCTGATTATAAACCGCGGCAAACTGGCCGACTTGCGTGTAGGTGCGATAAGATAAGCCCGCTCAGGGAAATTGCTATAGCGAGAGTGGTCCCGACCAGACTCTTTCCCAGCAGTTGTCGTCGGTGCTGTGCACGTTTTTATCGCGAAGCTCCGTGGAAGGCAGGAATTTCTGCCTAGTCAGATTTTCGCCCACGACGGAACATTTTCGTCCACACGAAAAGTGTGCCTTTTTTTTTATTTAATTATACGGTCAACCCTTGCTTGAGGGTCATAACAGTCTTTGGTATAGCGTGCATGTCCTTGCGGAGCCACCTTGGTGCAAGCTATATATATATATATATATATATATATATATATATATATATATATATATATATATATATATATATATATATATATATATATATATATATATATATATATATATATATATATATATATATATATATATATATATATATATATATATATCAGGGCATCAGGTTATTTATCCGGAGAATGTCGTCAGTGTGACAAAACTGGTTTGCGATATATAAGATGCTTTAGATACGTCGACTATACGGCATCCTGAGAAGTTATACGAGGTTTCGAACTTCAACAGCTGCAAGCGTGGACGGCGTACGGATTCACCGCTGATATTGGTATTCTGTGATGCTTATAATTCCATATATTGATTTTGCTCTTTCGACGCCTTCTGTTGAGAAATAGCTGAAATATTATAGTGCATCCAACAGAGAACAAATGCGTATAATGGACGTCTGTTATACGGGTTGTGTTCAGGTTCACGGAATTCTGATGCGCAAGCTGCCAGAAAAACCGCCCTCATATATGGACCATTTAGTTGTGGGGCGCTCATATATGGACCATTTAGTTGTGGGGCTTAACATAGAGCAAACTTGAGAAATTTCGTTCTCTACATTATTACGATTTGACATTCTGAAAAAAATTTTCACCACTGTTTTGGTTTCGTTCAAATAGCAAGCACCCATGTTCAGATCCCGCGTATGTAAACATGTGCCACAGACCATGTACGTCATCGCGATCACCAAGCTTGCAATCGTTCAAGTGGTTAAACTTCCCGCACATGACAGAGGAGGAGGAGGTCAGTAAGCCGTGTTCATTACATATATAGCACCTTCCAATTGCGTCTTACACCTGCCGAATTAGAACAAATGGGACATGTCGCTGTCTCGTCCTCTCACGTCCATGGAAATGTGCACTTCTGCACTATTTGCCATGGATACCGCATACCTGAATTCTGTACTACTGCGTCTTTCTATTCGTGACATATCGTACTCTGCAAACGGTGTGCAGACGAGTTTCACTTCCTCGATGGCACACAGGCGAAGAAGACGTAACCTCCGTCTGCTGAAGACGACGTGTAGCTAATTTAATAGCTGACGAGAAAGCTGACAACCGCGTGTTCTCCGCCGTGTGCGTCCAGCACTTCGCTGGAAAATGGCGCCCACATGCGTATCCCGTCCCCGCAAGTGCAGAACGTCCGCTCACCTGAAGACGGTCGGTCCGAGTACCGCGTGCAGTAGACCCACGCGGGCCACAGCAGTCCCTGTTGGTTGTTCGGCTGCGGAGGCGTCGTGGCACGCTCACTGATGGGCTTGGTGCGGTCTTCCTTGCGAGGTTGCTGCGATCCCTTGGCAACGGCGGCGGCTGTGGGAACACTGCGGCCGCCGGTCGGCCCAAACTCGGACGACAGGATCCGTTCGATGGAGAACTTGAGAGGCGGCGTTGATCCGGCCGCCGGTGCCGGTTGGGCGGCCGGTTGCTGCTGGGGCGCCCCGTCCGCAGTCACCTTTAGCCTTCGCTCGGAGGAAGCCGGCGAGCCCGGGCGGCCGGGGCTCGGCGCCCGCTGCTTCTCCAAGTCCAGCGCCATGGGCGCGCGCATCCAGACACGCCGCCGCACGTACAGCAGCCGCGCTCGGCCGCCACTGTGCCCGGCAAGCCGGCTACGCATGCCGCGACCGCCCTCGGTCACGCCCAGCGCTTGAAGCCCCGCCCTCCAAGCACACGTTGGTTTCTTTCTCTCTTTTTTCTTTTTTCCTCCCTCAGGCTTACCTGTTCTAGCGCGCCCTCTCTCCACCTCTCCTTTTTTCTGCGCAAATTGTTTTCCAAGCACGCCATCGCTGCTGCTGTGAAGGCGCTATCTTGATTTTTTTTTTTACCGCGGCAGAACCACATTACTAATGAACCCGCCCACCGCGTCGGAAGCCTCGCCTTCTCGGGTGGGTGGCTCCGCCCACTTGCGGGTGGGTACGGCGGCGAGAGAGGCGCCCTCTCCGTCGCTCCGTGATTCGCGGTTCCCCCCTCGAGGCGTCCCAGAGCAACTCGCTCCGATCGTCGGGACCCTGGCGGAGATAATAATAGAGACCTTGCGGATTGATCACGCCGTTGACACAGGCCCTCTGCTCGACATTCCTCGCTCACTTTGGCGCCGCCACGGGGCAATGCGCGAAGAAGCGGCCGCCGCTTTCATTTCAGAGCCGCACAAGCGTTGCTCCGAGAGCACAACGGCACCTCGTTGCGTCACCCGTGAATAAAGGAGGGCCCCTCTTGGCGTTGTCCCCTCTTGGCGCTGTGCACACCCATACCCTTCTGTGCGGAGCAGGACTCATGCCATAACCACAGCTCGTCCGTCATGTTGAGACCCTAACGCGCCACTGGTTTGCGGAGAACCAGAGGTGTTTTTTTTTTTTCTCGTTTCAGCAAGCCCGTGAACACTCTTTCCCCACCCCTTTGTTTCTCGGCAAATGTTCCTATAACGTGATGCATTCGAAACAAGCGTTTCCAGGGGAAGATGTGCGCCAGTTCTGCCTGTTCGTGCTTCACTGAGCATAACAGGCCCACATGTTTCATCCCATACGTAGGTTGACATACTTATGCCGCAGGTCTTCGCCATCTGTTTCTGCATAAGTTATACGCATCAATACGACTTCCATAGGCTTCCAACGTCCATGAAAGGAATGGAAAGGGGGTACAAGGCGCGCTAACTGGGGTATACATGTGCCTAGTTATCGCATTTTCAAACGAATTTCTGTCGGAGGTTAGATGAGCGTGCAATAGGTGGCTTAGATTCATTGTGACTGTTTGGTTACATGAACAAGCACAGAATAGAGTCAGACACAAACAAGCGAGAACGGCAACCGTTCTTTATATACACAAAATAAATTTATTTTGAATGGGGGGAAGTAGAAGAGGCGCAATGTTAACAAAATGCAACTGCCGTTCAGAAGCGTAGAGAAGGCGAACTCGCACATATATGTCAAAGTTTTTTTTTTTCTTGGTAAAGAAAACTTCGCCAATCTCCCTAATTTTCTTTTTTCTTTAGTATAGAAGGATTGATTAAGCTAAAATTTTGGGATTTTTTCCCCTCCCGTATGTAATGTCAGCCTCCCAACAGTGATTTTTTTGTGTGTGAAACCATGAAATGGCAAGTGTTTTTTTTTTTTTTTCAACACAAACTGATCAAACTGCTGGCTATCCATGCTGGTGATATAGGCTGTTTTCTAGGCTCAAACGTTGCACAGAAAAAAAAAAACAAGAAACGGAAGATGTTTCACTCCTGCATGATGTGGAAATAAAGAAAGCAACAGAAACTTGCACTTGTTATTTGTTCATGCGATACTCAGATATATAGGGCAAAAAGAAGCATACATGAAAAACTTTTAAGGTTTATAGGCGAATGTTTATTGACCCGTTTATTATGAAGTCCTTTTTTTTTTGTCTTCTTAAGCGGGAACGATAACACGTACTGTTGTATAAGATTGATTAGGAAAACGAAAATTGAGCGAACTGTTTTGAAAAAAAAAAGGGTGTACAACGTATTGTCGACGTAACATGGTTTACTTAATTTCACTTTCATACAACAGGCACTCTGTGAGCTGCTTGAATATGATCCCATGCACGGCTGCATGTATATGCACGGTCTCACATTCAGCCACGCTTATATGGCTGCATCTGAGCATGGCGACCTCATGCATGATCATGTCTTAATGGGCTAACATGCAGCCATGCGTGCTTGGGCTCATGTTCATGCATGGCTGCTGGAACCGTTTGTATACACGTCAGTTGTGGAGCCCGTCTGCTAGCTGCAAAGAAGTGCCGCGTTTCGGAATTTCCACTATTTGAATCTCGACTCAAGAAACCATGAATGTTAAGTGCGGAGCACTTATATAGGGGGGCTGACCTGTTGTTTGTTGTATTATGTCGTCGTTGCTTGGCGCAACACTCCGTGTGTACCGTATTGAGCATGCGGTTGGTTGGTTCCTCAACATCTTGCCGCAACCCAGGGATAGGCGGTGAATCGTGTTCGCGCCAAGATATCTTCTTTTTGTTCTTTCAGCGTCTTGATAATGATATAATCAGCAATAAATAAATAAATAAACAAATAAATAAATAAATAAATAAACAAATAAATAATAAATAAATGGTGCGCTTGGTGTGTACGCATGCCAAACCACGTATAGAACGGAAAAAAAGGCAGCAATAGAGAAACAAGAGGAGGAAAGGAAAAGAAAATATAGGGAGGTAAATATAAATAGCAAGAAACAGAAACAAATAGATAAAAAGAGAGGAAGGACTTAATAGAAATAAAGAGACAGAACTAAGTCAGGAAAAAAATAAAGCGGAGGAGGAGAAAAAGAATGAAAAAGAAAATTGAAGAGAAATAAAAACCTGTCTTCGTTCAGACTTGACAACCCTATATATAGCGCGAAGCTGATTTAGTGATGTAATCCTTTAAATTACACGTAAGCGAGGCTGCTGAAGCCTTTTTTACAAGAAAGAACAGTGCGTGAGATGATCGTCTATGAAGACCGTCTGAGGCCTCAATATAGCCTCTGAAATTTCATTTCATATATAGCGCTTGATCTTGTTTACCATGCCGCTCTTTTCAAAGTTTTTCTTTTTGCGTATACTTTTTTTTTCTGTAAACAAACCCGTGTACTCAGATTTGGGTGCACGTTAAAGAACCCCAGGTGGTCAAAATTTCCGGAGCCCTCCACTAATACGGCGTCTCTCATAATCAAATGGTGGTTTTGGGACGTTAAACCCCACAAATTAATCAATCAATCTGTAAACAAATGACAGTTTCAGTGCTCTGCAGTGCCGTTCAATGTGTTCGCAATAGAAGATAGCGGTTGTTTCCCGTTTGTTGAATACTTCACGTTATTCGTTTATTTAATCATTTATTTATTTATTTATTTACGAATAATTCGGCGTTATTCGGGCGTAAGCAGGGGTGGCTACATAAATGTTAGTGACAATACTAGAAACATGAAATTGAAAAAGAAAATACAACACAAAAGTACAGTACATGCGATAATCCTGAATTTTCAAGGAGGATCATAAATTTACAGAGTCATCTGAAACAATCAAAGGAAACGACAATTAAACAAGACAGGCGAACTACATATGTTGAGATATAGCCGGCTTATATAACGTAGCAGTACCATCCCATATGTTTTCACAAATAAATACATAAGTAAACAAATAAATAAATAAATAAATAACAAGATTGCATTGTGTCATCATTAACTCCTTTCATCATGAGAAAATAATTATATTGCAGCATCTGGGGTGATTGCAATATATTGTTGCCTAAAAGTTTTTGCTGTGGTGCTCGAATACGATCAAAGCGCATGGACGGGTCGATTCTGTATAGTTCAAATGGTATTTGAAATGACTATGTTCTAGTAGATAATAATAATAATAATAATAATAATAATAATAATAATAATAATAATAATAATAATAATAATAATAATAATAATAATAATAATAATAATAATAATAATAATAATAATTATAATAATAATAATAATAATAATAATAATAATAATAATAATAATAATAATAATGTAGCATTGATATTTGGCACAGGCCGGAACGCCAGCTGAAGAAGAGAAGGAAGAGTGTTGTTGCTGCTCGCGCTCGCTCCGCTTGACAGCTGGTCGGTTCTACCGCTACGTTTTCCACAAAGTAAACGTCTCTTCTGCTCACCACTAAAGGTGTACTATCAAGTGGTGGAGAGTGCTGGGTACCTTTTTCCATCCTGGAACTCCGCAACCGAACTCTACCTTCGCCATCAACAATGTCCATCGACGCTGCACAGCAGACGGCTCCTACATCTCCACCTGTCCACTGTCCCGGCGTCCCGAGAGAGCGAGATCCAGACATCTTCAACGGCACCGATGAGCAGGACGTCGAGGACTGGCTCTCTTCGTTCGAACGAGTAAGCGTCAACAACAGGTGGGACGAAAACGACAAACTGGGCCGCGTCCACTTTTACCTCAGAGGAGTAGCAGAGCTCTGGCTCAACAACCACGAAGCCGAGCTTACCGACTGGGCCACTTTCAAGACCACCTTCGCGGACGTGTTTGGCCGACCGACAGTGCGCAAGCTCCGTGCAGAACAGCGCTTGCGGGATCGCGCCCAACTGTCGGGAGAGGGTTTCACGTCCTACATTGAGGACGTCGTAGGCCTCTGCCGTCGCTTTGATCCTGACATGTCGGAAACCGCCAAGGTAAAACACATTATGAAGGGCATCGAGGACGATGCCTTCCACATGCTGGTGGCTAAAGACCCGCAAACAGTTTCGGAAGTCATCCAACACTGCCAAAGTTTCGATGAGTTGCGAAAACAGCGCATTTCAACGCGACGGCCTACTTTCGACATGACCAGCACGCCAGCATTGACCGTTGGTGCAATATCTCCAGAACAGACTGTATTGACCCCGCAAATCCAGCAATTTATCCGAGAGGAAGTGGCACGCCAGTTGTCCCTTGCCCCCTTGCTTCCCAGCAATACGCATGGGCTGACCTCGTCACTGCGCCAAACCATCGAAGAGCAAGTCTGCGAGGCACTTCCCCCCACGTACCAGCCACCACCTGTGTCCGCTCCCCTGACTTACGCTGACGTCGCGCGAAGGCAGGTACATGCGCCGTCAAACGTCGTCGACCCTGCCCACCAAGCGAACGCCTTCTACGCAACACACGTACCGGCAGGCTCGCATGTTCCCATTTACCGCCGTCCTTCAACGCTTCCCAACAACCCTTGGCGTACATCGGATAACAGACCTATCTGTTATTACTGTCGTCAGCCTGGCCATGTTGAGCGGTTCTGTCGCCGGCGCGTCCCTCACTCAGGCATTATTGATGGCACCTACGGCTACGCCCCCACAGAACCACCACAGACGCTGCCGTTCCATGCAGCTTCGGACACTTCTCCGCCGAGCCGCCGCGCCTTCAACCCACGCCGATCGCCTTCCCCGCGCCGACGTTCGCCTTCACCAATGCTTCGGCGTGCACCACCTGCCCAAACGGAAAACTGACCATCGCAGTTCCGGAGGCAAGAACTGCGCCACCGTCGAACTCCACAAGGCCTCGTTCTCTACCGAATAATGAAATAACTGTCTTGATTGAAGGTATCCCCGTTCAAGCATTAATAGATACCGGAGCTGCCGTGTCTGTATTGAGTGAAGCATTGTGTCGCAAGTTAAGAAAAGTTACGATTCCGCTTTCTGGTCTCTCCCTTCGTACGGCAACAGCGCATCACGTGAACCCTTCTATGACGTGCACGGCTCGGTTAATCATCCAGGGCGTTCTGTACGTGGTTGAATTTATCGTGTTTCCGCACTGCTCACACGACGTCATATTAGGCTGGGACTTCCTTTCCACACATCATGCCGTTGTTGATTGTGCCCGGGCCGAACTAGAATTGTCATCGCTCTCCGACGACGATTATAATAAGCCTTCTATTTCTCGTGTTGTCGTCGCCGCGGAGACTGATATTCCACCCATGTCTTCTGTTATTGTGCCGATCTCGTGCGACCATGCCGCTTTTTCGGACGTCATGTTCACGCCGTCAGAAGACTTCACTTCTCGAAAAAACGTTCTTCTGCCTTTTGCTCTTCTGACGGTCGAAGCCACTTGCGCAAACATTTATGCCACGAATCTCCTTTCTGTACCAGTCACCCTATTCCGTGGCGAATGCATCGGCCGCCTTGAGGACATCGATTGTGTTGGCACCAGTCAACTGCCCTATCAAGCAAAAAGCCTTGAGATCGCCAGTGTTACTTCCGCTCTCACATCCGCCACCTCTTCCCTCGACGTCTTCCTTCCATCGATTGATCCTGACCTTCCTGTTGACCAACGAACTCAACTCTTGACACTTCTCGACCACTTCCGCTCATCGTTCGACTTCAAACAAACCAGTCTGGGCCGAACATCTGCAATTGTCCATCGTATTGACACTGGCACCCACGCACCATTGCGTCAGCGTCCATACCGGGTCTCCCACGCCGAACGCCAAGTTATAGACGATCAAGTGTCTGATATGCTCAATCGTGGCGTTATACAGCCGTCTAACAGTCCGTGGGCCTCCCCGGTGGTACTGGTCAAAAAGAAGGACGGGGGCATCCGATTCTGTGTGGATTACAGGCGCCTTAACAAGATCACGCGCAAAGATGTTTATCCGCTCCCCAGAATTGACGACGCTCTCGACTGTTTGCAAGGTGCAGAATTCTTTTCTTCGCTGGATCTTCGATCGGGATACTGGCAGGTACCCATGGATGAAGCTGACCGCGCCAAGACTGCGTTTGTAACTCCGGACGGCTTGTACGAGTTTAACGTGATGCCGTTCGGCCTTTGTAACGCCCCAGCCACCTTCGAGCGTCTGATGGACAACATACTTCGAGGCCTTAAATGGCAGACGTGTCTTTGCTATTTGGACGACGTCGTCGTTTTTTCAAAAGACTTCGATACCCATCTTCTGCGCCTCGCAAGTGTCCTGCATTGCCTTACACATGCTGGGCTCCAACTAAATTTGAAAAAGTGCCATTTTGCCGCCCGGAAGCTCACCATCTTAGGGCATGTTGTCAGCAAGGACGGCGTTCTACCTGATCCTGGAAAACTCCGTGCTGTCGCCCAGTTTCCGAAGCCATCGACACTTAAGGAACTCCGGAGCTTTATCGGCTTATGTTCATACTTTCGCCGATTTGTCCGTAATTTTGCATCTGTCATGGCCCCTTTAACACGGCTACTTTCTGACACCGAGGGCATTTCGGCGTGGTCTTCCAATTGCGATAAGGCATTCGCGAAACTACGTCAATTGCTGACATCTCCACCGATTCTCCGTCACTTTGATCCTGATGCCCCTACAGAAATACACACCGACGCAAGTGGAGTCGGACTTGGCGCTATTCTTGCTCAACGCAAGTCTGGATACGACGAGTACGTCGTTTCTTATGCCAGTCGCACTCTTACTAGGGCTGAACAGAATTATTCAGTCACAGAAAAAGAATGTCTAGCCATCGTCTGGGCAATCACAAAATTTCGACCCTACGTCTATGGCCGTCCATTTGACGTCGTGACTGATCACCACGCCCTCTGCTGGTTATCGTCACTAAAAGACCCATCTGGCCGTCTCGCTCGTTGGGCGTTACGCCTCCAAGACTATGATATCCGTGTCGTCTACAGGTCAGGCCGCAAACATTCAGATGCCGACGCTCTCTCCCGCTCTCCACTTCCCCATGAACACGGAAGTACTTCTGTATCCAGCCTCGATGCTGTGGCACTTTCGTACGCGGACATGCCCTATGAACAGCGCCAAGACGCTTGGATAGCCTCTATGATAGAGTTACTGTCTCGGCCGTCCAAAGTTACGCCCAATCGTTCACTGCAGCGCACAGCTCGACACTTTACCATCCGCGATGGACTCCTGTACCGTCGCAACTACCTTTCTGACGGCCGCAAGTGGTTGCTTGTGATTCCTCGCCACCTACGTGCCGACATTTGCGACTCTTTTCACGCGGATCCTCAATGCGGCCACGCCGGTGTGATAAAAACGTATGCACGTCTCCGGCTGCGGTACTATTGGCGCGGAATGTACCGCTTTGTCCGACAGTACGTGCGTTCGTGCTCCAAATGTCAACGCCGAAAAAGCCCACCACACATAGCCAATGGACAACTGCAGCCGTTGCCTTGCCCCTCCCGCCCTTTCGACCGCATCGGAATTGACTTGTACGGTCCCCTTCCCTATACGCCTAACGGGAACCGCTGGGTGATTGTCGCCATTGATCACTTGACACGCTATGCTGAAACTGCTGCGCTGCCAGAGGCCACATCACGTGAAGTTGGCTTATTTATCCTTCACAATCTCATTCTACGCCATGGCGCGCCTCGTGAGCTACTCAGTGACCGCGGCCGTACGTTCCTCTCCGAAGCGGTACAAGCCCTTCTTCGCGAATGCAACGTTGTGCATCGGACAACCAGCGCATACCATCCGCAAACGAATGGAATGACCGAACGGTTTAACCGCTCACTGGGCGACATGCTATCCATGTACGTGTCCGCTGATCACACCAACTGGGACCGCATACTACCCTTTGTAACTTACGCTTACAACAGCGCCACTCAGTCTACGACAGGATTCTCTCCGTTCTTCCTCCTTTACGGGCGCGAACCTTCCTCATTCATGGACACCATTCTCTTGTATCATCCAGACGCTTCGGAATCCACAACTCTATCTGAAGTCGCCACCTATGCAGAAGAATGCAGGCAACTCGCGCGTTCCTTAACCGCCCAAGATCAAGCGTACCAGAAGAACCGTCACGACGAAAACCTGTCTTCGCAGTCATATTCGCCTGGCGCCTTGGTATGGCTTCGGGTTCCCTCATCTGTTCCTGGTCTTTCCACCAAGCTACTGCCGAAGTACGAAGGCCCCTACCGAGTCCTACGTCAGGCCTCACCGGTTAACTATATTGTTGAGCCGGTTCAACCATCAACAGACCGACGGCATCGAGGCCGCGAGACTGTTCACGTAGATCGATTGAAGCCGCACTACGACCCACCCGTCGTACCCGTTCCATAGGTCGCCAGGATGGCTCCTTTTCTGAGGGGGGAGTGATTTGTAGCATTGATATTTGGCACAGGCCGGAACGCCAGCTGAAGAAGAGAAGGAAGAGTGTTGTTGCTGCTCGCGCTCGCTCCGCTTGACAGCTGGTCGGTTCTACCGCTACGTTTTCCACAAAGTAAACGTCTCTTCTGCTCACCACTAAAGGTGTACTATCAATAATAATAATAATAAATTAATAATAATAATAACAATAATAATATTATAATAATAATTTAAGGGGTCCACAACTCCGACACGATTATGAAAGACGCTGTAATAGAGGGCTCTGAAAATTTCTAGTACGTGGTTTTTTTTCAATGCACCTATGTATACATTCAAGTATACTCGGCCGCCTTGAGCATTTTCGCCTCCATCGAAAATGCGGCCGGTATTCAACCCCGCGACCTGCGGGTCAGCAGCAGAGCACATGTATCCGCTATAGACAGACATGCATGGCGGGTTATAGTTGATGTATTTATATATATGATATACAGTGCACATATGAAATGCACAAATTGTGTGCACTCGAATAACCTATCTGTTGTGACTCATTACAATTCCTGGCCAACGCTCCCCTTTGAGACCCATTCTTATTATTCTCGGACATTTTCTACATCATCCTGAGTAATCAATTAGGGAAATTCAATTAAACTAGACAAATTTGTTGATTTGCTGGTTAGTTTTACTACATGCAGCCTTCCTTTGCTCAAAAGGAAGCCTGCGTGGGTTCTTTATATGCATGAGTTTGTGGGGTGTGCATATGTGCACGTGTTGCTGATCTCCAGGCAGAGAAGAGCCGGACACCGCTTCAAGCGTTGGTGCAGGGAGTGTTTCCCCGTGCAATTTAAGGCCCTGAATGATTTCGTGAGTGCACGAGAGCATTCTAAGCCGTTGGCGTTGAAAAAATAAAGGGAAAAGGGTATCACGTTCCAGAAGTTGCGTGTCAGAGTTGTCGGGTGAGCGAAAAAAAATTACGAACGATGCAAAGAACGAAAGTCGGGGTGTGAGC
This sequence comes from Rhipicephalus microplus, assembly GCF_043290135.1. Lineage (NCBI taxonomy): Eukaryota > Metazoa > Arthropoda > Arachnida > Ixodida > Ixodidae > Rhipicephalus > Rhipicephalus microplus. Next base: position 1,324,611 of record NW_027464647.1, on the reverse strand, counting down.
TTTCGAGCACGATTTGAACTCGAAGATGACAGTCAGAAGTACCACCAAGGAGGAGGAGGAGGAGGAGGAGGAGGAGGAAGGGAAGAAATGAAAGGCAGGGAGGTCAACTAGACGCACGTCCGGTTTGCTACCCTGCACTGGGGGAAGGGGTGAGGGGATTAAAGGAGAATCCCCCCAAAGAGCGCAGCTAAGCCACGTCCATGCGCCTAATAGTTAACATTGTAGTCTTCACTGCAAAGCGTCTTGTATCGCAGCGAAGACGCAACGCGGAACAAGCAAAAGACAGCCATTTTATGATAAATCGTGTTCGTGTAAGTTTCGTAAAATTTCTTGCTTAAACGTTAAGCTACGTTAAACGCGATTTGATGCTCTTTTGTAGACATTATACTGAGACAGAGAACATATTCATAACACACGTAAGGTTTGTCTTATGTGTTATGGTATAGTATACATACCCGAAGCTTTTATTTTATTTTTGATACTGAAAACACTCATCTGTTTCGCAAAATGCGAAAATTGACTGATGTCGCTGACCGTTGTTCCTCAGAGTCGTGTCAACGCGAGGGAAAAAAAATCGTCATCGCGTGACGACTTCACCGTATACGACGTCATTGACGTCGCAGCCAAAATTATCCTTAAAGCTCCGTTTGTATGACGTGGGCCGCAGCCAAAATTATGGCGTCACTATGACGTCACAAACGACAGTCGCTTTGGCAAAAGTGGTGGGCTGATCACGAAGGCAATCCAAAAGAAAGTGATGCGCCGTCATCACATAACATTGCCGCTTTGTGGTGGGCTGATCACGAAGGCAATGCAAAAGCGAGTGAGTGACGTCATCGCATGACGTTATCGCTTTTACAAAGGTGGTGGACTGATCCCCAAGGCAATGCAAAAGCGAGTGACGTGCGGAGCCAATGCCTTTGATCTTGGAGGCAGTTTACAATGGCACCTATATAGGAGCAGAAACATTGCGCACGACGGTGCACAGGGGAAGATGAATACATCGAGCGCTAGAAAATGAAGGTGGCTTGCGCAACCGAGTCATCGCTGACAAATGAGCGAGGTACCATGCGAGTATTTTCTTTTTACGGAGTGGTTGTGACTACAATTTGTCGTGCTCAGAAAAAATAAATAGTGAAAAAGTAGCCATCTTCAAAAAAGTTAAACAGATGCTTTGATAGGTCCATGACATGTTGAAAACCACAATAGCCTATATATAGAAGAAAGAAACTTGCGAGTTTGTGGGTGCAACATACATTTATCTTTCGATAAGAAGAACGCAAGGAAGCCATTACACCCCGAGTATGTGATATCCCAGCGAAACCTTCGGACAGGACACAAAGCTTGTTGCATACTCCCGGCGAAGAAGCATGTCGCGGCATTCATGCACGCCCTGCACGATGCCACGAGACCCGTTCGGCTTTGCCTATTTGACGAGCAGGTCAGGAATGAGTTTTCTATATATTTGCATTAAAGCCTTTAAGTAATCTGCCTAAGGTGTAGTCGGAAACCCGCTGGGAGCCATCGAATTACGATGGCATCCACAGCAACCGAAGGCGTTTAATTGTCTCTTCATAGCTTACGCGAATTTCGGAGTCAATTACGTGATCTGCAGGCCCGCAAGTCGCGGCGGTGGCGTTTGCGAAGCAGGGGAAAATGTTCGGGGACCGTGTATATATCTATATGGGTGCACGTTAAAGAACCCCATGTGGTCGAAATTCTGGAGCAACCCACATATATATATATATACGGTGCCTCTCATAATGATGTCGCGATTTTGGGACAGTAAACGCTGACAATAAAATAATGCAACCTGCATCTGCACCCGAAATGTCTGTCCAGAAAGTATCTTCAATGTATCGCATGCTCTTTGAAAGTTTTCCGTTTCAGTAGTATACACGCGCCTTTTTTTTTTCCCTGAAGCATGTGCACATGGTTGTTGTTTCGTCAGCCAAAGTTCATTCGCGTTTTCCACCCGCCTGTTTCCTACTTCATTTTTGGTGGACCAGTGGTGATGAGCGGGCTTTGGCCAATTTGTGTGACACATGCATGGTGGTTTCTGCACGCATGCAGACGCAGCCTGTGTATAGTCTCATCCAGCTTTGCTGTATAGAATGCACAAAAATTCCGTCTCAATTCCATGAGCCTCTGAATGTGCAGCGAAGGTGTTTCGACGCACCAGCGTGCTCCTCAACCGATGTTGAACGACCAGAGCCACAACTGATGATGTAACGCATTTATTAGCGATAAGTACCGTTCGCTTTTGCGTGACTGCCTGATTTTGTGGTGTCTCTGTGTTTTAAACATTCAACTGTGTTACGACCAGTTACAATTAACTCCTCCAGCAGCTTCCTCATTTTGCCGCACTTTCCCTTCACGAATGCAAATCCCTCAAAGAGCTGTCAGAAGGATGCTAAACACTGTTCAACTTCAGTACCTTGAAAACCTCCCGTATGTAATTAATCTGACAACTCACAAGAGGCAGCGCCAGCATTGGGCTTGGCTTTCACAATTGAATAACTGAACACTGATATCAGTGAAACAAACAGTCACACATCACTCGGCCACGTCTAAATAAGCTATGAAGCTATTCCAAAGTTGCCCCAAGTATTCCGCCTATATGACTCTAAAATAATAATTCTTCATGGCTGTCTAGCGAAGTTCCTGCGGAATTAAAGCTCGCGAAAATATAGTTCCCATTTTGAAACCTGCAGGGTAAGCAGCCAACAATATATACGCCTCTTTCCGGCCCGTCGACCTGCTGAGTTGCGTTGGCAAGCTTATGGAGCGGATAGTTCACAAACTATACTGGTTCCTAGAAAGCCACAACAACGTTTCCCAAGAAATTAACGGATTCCGCCAAGCAAGGCCGATCAGCTGTCTATAATGACATTACCCTCGTTTCTTCACTCAAAGAGGACCTCTTTGCTGGACGCATCCCAATACTGCAATAACTGTGGCTACATTGAAACTGTATACGTATATACAGAACATATTTTGTCTGAGTGCCGAGCGTGTATGCCGATGAGCTCTATGAACATTACATGTATGTGCTAACTCGAAGAACTTTATCAGCCGACTGTGTCTATAGTGCCCTTTTTCCTGCATGCTTCACGCAACTGAGACATGCGATGAAACTTTTATTCCCATATTTAGACAATATTAGTCAGCTCGACAAAGTGCAATAGCCTATTGTATAGACTGTAGCACCCCAGTCCTCCCCCCCCCTCCTTTTTTTTTGCGCGCGTCTATTTCCCTCTTCGCTTTCTTTCCCATCTGTCTTCCCCATTCCCCTAGTGCAGGGTAGCAAACCGGATGCTCCATTTTATGGTTAACCTCCCTGCCTTTCCCTCATTTTATTCTCTCTCTCTCTCTCTCGACAAAGTGCAGTGGCGCCTTGCAAACTCGTAATAAGTCATTCTGTCAGAACACGTGCCCGCCCAAGAGACTAAAAACTTTTTGTATACTTAAATTTTTTTCCTTTCCGTTTTGCCTTAGCCCACGAAAACATGTTCTCGTAAAATTTTCAACACCTCGTTAGCTGTTCGTGAACTGCTACATATAGACCGCAAAAATTAACATTCCGTCACTTGTGGAGCATATATTTGCATATCCGCCGCCAGGGCATGCACTGTGTACATCGATATGGTGGTATGCACCGAGGGAGGAAGGGGGGAAAGAAATTTTGACTATATAGGCTCCTTGTGCTTCTGCCCCGCGGTCCAACCATGGGACGTACGCTTCCAAGAGTTCTTCCCATGTGTTGAGCGCTCACATTTTGAGCATATTCTTCCATGCATGGATGTGGAAAGTGACAGGCCCATGGCAATCTCGCGAGCTTTTATGCTGAGATTGTTTATTTTGATCCGTTGACTGCTCTTTGTGTCCACGTGTGTGACTAGTGATTGCATCGTTTTCGTGCAGTGTTCTGCTTTGAAATTCATCTCTGCTCGTCAACGTTTTGATCAGGTGATCGATGTTGCACGGTTTTTTTAACCTTTCGAATCGGCCTGCTTGCCCGGCCCCGTCTTATTGAATCAGGAGTCAAAGCACGAGAAGTGTCGAAATCTGCGGAAATAGAAAGTTTTCTAAATAAATAAATAAATAAATAAATAAATAAATAAATCTCAATCACATGATATATATGCACATGCATAGGCGTATGCATGATAGTGGGGTGGTGGCAAGTAGCTCCCCCCCCCCTCTATAACCAAGAGTGGAATGCAAATTATACCACATACTGCTACTCTGTCGGAGGTTTGTTCAAGACGAAGGGTAATTTCCGCGCAGGATTTTGAGGATAACGGCTGCAGAAGGCACCTGATGTTTCATAGGTGCTAATTTCTAATAATTATACCCCTGTAAAGGCAGGTCAAAGCCACGTCATTGTCAGGAGCATTTCGTAACATCGTTTTCACTCTTTCATCCATTGCAAAGCACGTTGTCTTTTGGACTCTACCAATGGCTGGGGAGGAAGGGTGGGCTGCGCTATATACGCCTATGCACATTTTGTCGTGTTGGATGTTGTTGGCTTATAGGCTTGTACACATTCATGTTGCTGCGGATACAGCGCCAAGGTGAGAGTTTTATGTTGTTTGTCCTCCTGCTTCCCCCGTATACAACACGTTGCCACTGCAAGTCGATAAGCAACTTATTTAGAAAATGTTGCCTCTGCGCATGACCGTTGCTGGTCCGTGTATAGACGTCCTGTTCTCTTTTTGAACTATACGTCATCGCATCCCCGTAAGAGCCTGACGCTGCGTCGTCTGATGCCACTATAGTAATAAAAATGTATAGAAGAGGAATAGCACTTGATAGATATAAGCGCCCGCATAACATTTCGGTTACGTTGCATACATAGAGTGCGCCACCGTCTCATGGTATATATACGTCTATATATAGGCGATTATCGCCGATGCATCACATTGGCCTGCCACTGTCCCATGACATGACACACGGCCTAATTGTCACGTCTCTTGTGCCTCTGAGTTGGGGAAAACGAGGAGCCACCATTGAAAACCGCCAAAAGACGGTGCATGCCTGGCACGGCGACAGATGGTGCGCGCTCTGTGGAGGAACGGCAGTGCGACACAAACATTTGAGAACGCGCTGTATAAGCAGCGACGCTTTTTGAGAGAGGCATCTCCCTTCGCCTTAGTTTGGCAGCCGTACTTAACGCCATTAACGCAACCCCTGCTGCGAGGCCGGGGCGAATCATCGAGCGTGGCTTTGGTCCACAAACCCCGCGGGGTATAGATGTCGGAAAATTCAAAGGGCGGCGCGGAAGCACCCCCGAGTTGTTTTGTCACTTCGAAAACGGCGCAGTGTTGCGGAAGCTACAGGGCCTGTTCAGTTCAGCAGTGCGTATACAATGCGCAATGCATGTCGCGCGCTTTGCATTGCGGGAACGTAAGTTTCTGTTGCATCTCGGCGAGTGCAGAGCTCATTCCCAACCTTTAAAAGTTCGGGGGAAAATCAATCGTTTGAAGGTGCTTGCCGCGAACAGAGTATTTAACAGCACACACCCATACGGCGCGAACTTTTACAGTGCTCCCGAAGTAATTCTCTCACATCGACGTGACTTGCTGCGGTTCGAAGCTTCCATCGGTGCTGAACGCTTTTAACGCAGCGCAGAACATCACACGCGCGCGATTGGACCACCTGGGTGTGCGTGCGTTTGTGTCGGCCCGCGATAAATTCCGCGCTCGTCGTGTCTCCCTCAGTTCGGACTGGAGCGGTCCGGCGGTGAATAGGAAGAAGCTCCCACAATGGGGAATAGGGATGCCTCACAAAGACCTCACAGGTAACATCTGCCTTTTCGGCGCCCGCGGTATTGTGACACCTTTGGCACCCGCTGGAGCCCTGGGTGCTCGCTCAACAGGAGGCGCCCGCCCACGGAGACCGTCCATGGGAAAGAGCGCCCTCTGCAGCCTGTGGTGGCGGCGGTAAGAACCGCAGTGGTGGTGACCGCCCTCTGCGGCGACCGGCCGCAAAAGGCGACTGCCTCCCGCCGAAGAAGAGAAAGCACAGGCCTGGCCACCCGGGGCACGTTCCTGGACCCCCTAACCACAGGCTGTCCCCCAAAGGCGTCTTCAAGACGTCGGGGTCCGCTGGAAACCAGCGGGCGCAATGATTCGACCTAAAGGGGCAAAAGTCACCCGCAGACAATGGGTTGAATGGGACTCGAGAGTGAGCTTTCTTTTTTCCCACGGCATTGAAGTTCCAGTTCGATGGAAGCTGCACACAGGCTGGCAGGCGCTAAATGTTTCGCTAGACGTATATGCGAGATGTCCAGAGTGTTCGGAGGATCATGCACGTGTCAAACTTCTGACCCACTGTCTTATTTGATGAGCCAATTTAATTGTACATGCGCTTTATTTGTCTTACAACCTGTAAATAAACCTCTCTTTATGTTACACTTTTTATCATTCACTTTTCCTTTCCCGTGATTTTAACCATGGAGGAAAGCTTATCAAATTTGCAGGGAGCGACGAGCACGACATCAACTCCATTCTTGCGAACAATCTCCAAATTGTCGAGCACAGAATGTCCAGCCACCTTATAGCTAAAGACATGCATGTTCAACAGAAAGGTTACTTACATACGTGCACGCACGGCATGACCACAATATATATTTTTTTTTGACGTGATATAACGTCAAAGAGCTCGTATCGCTGAAATTTCGGCGTTGGCGTCGTTGGTAATGAGAAAAAAAACCATCATCTTGAGCATGACCGAAAAATGAAGCAAGATGCACAGAATGAAAAATTCCAGGCTCGAGTGAGGATCGAAAGCGGGTTATTTGGGGCAAGCAAGTGCTCCCACACATCCACGCGTCTGCTTGGAAACGCAGTGAAAATAACTTCCTAGAAATAGTGTCTACTTAGCCCCTATACTTTTTATGGTAGGATGTTACTCGAGAAGTTTAAGTTGTGGGTTACTACAATGTAATCGATAAAGTTGAAAGTGGCTTGTGTCAGGGAAGCTTTCGCATATGGCTGCATTCTGTGTAATGGGTAGCATGCTTTAAACCATGGAGAAATATGCGCTTCAAATCTTTTCGAACTTGTTATGCACCCAATACGAGGCCTATAAGGGAATAGGCGTAGTAACGTGTGTGTGCCTTTCGTTGTGGGTGGCCGGCTTTAAACCATGCATGACGTCGTTGTAATCGCCTGGTCTGACACCTGATGATAATGTGCGCTTTTACCACCCGTTATTACTGCGATATTACATGCTTTATTTCGAAGAATGTATACAGGACGCGTGCGTTTGTAGAATACGAGTTATAACTTTCAGTGCATTTTCAAACAGAGGAAGTTATTTGTACCCTATTTCCAGGCAGGTGTGTGGCTGTGTGGTAAGCTGCTTACATCGCAAACAACCCGGGTTCGATCCTCAATCGGACCCGAATTTCGTTATTGTTTGTCTCCGGCACAGAGGGTTTCCCGCTGGCATATGCTATACTTCCTCACATGATATACCGCTGGATTTCTTTCTGCACAACGGAATCGGCAACTTTCCTGTGGTTGTGGCACCAAGGAATGGCGGTGCCGTGTATAATTCGTACCATGAGTGGACGACACTGTACGTATACATCGACGTATAGAAAATAAAACAGGGATCGCATCCTGTCATATGAGACGTTCGCGTATACATTGCAATAGGATGGAAAGGTGGGTTAGTTGGTAATTCGCGTATAACACCGTCGTTTAAGAGAACGCCATCCACGCCGTTTCACTTTCTATACGGCCGCGACGTTGTCTGAAGACACCGATGAGCTGACATCTGACGCTGATTAAATTGCAGAGCTTGCCGAGGAAGCTTGCCCCCTCGCGCGGCTGCACATCACTCTGCAACAGCAATGCAGTTGCACGGCACGACAGCACGCACCACAGAGATGCGTCATATATAATTCCGGAGACAAACTTTGGGTCTGGACGCCCGTTCGTCAAGCAGCCTCCGAGAGATCGCTTAGTTTGTACTTCGGTTCACATATAAAGCGCTACGCCACGCGAGTGACGTAACCTACGTGGTGTATCGCGAACACGGACACAAAGGAAACAACATATAGCTGCGACACAGTTCATGTCGTGCGCATGAATCCTTATAATGGGCGTCCACGATTTCCCCATATTGTTCGCTTCTTTTTCTTTTATTTGTGTTAATGCCATTGCCTCGATCATCATTCATCGACTGAGCGTGTGGGACATTCTCTCATTTTCGTACTTTTGTTTTGTACAAGCAGCTCGATTTCTATTTTTTTTCTCCTTACACCTTTTTTTGAGCATCGAGGCGATGCCCTATTTCGCGAAGGGAGGAGTAATGCGACCATGAAATTCGTGGCAGGTGGCACTGCAGTCACTAAAGAAAGAGGTGCGCGCGCTGCTATTTCCGACTTCCGACAATTTTGTCTTCGTATAGAAACCCAGCGAAAGGCTTTCTGCTTGAATATTTAAGATTTCAGAATTTCAGATTGGATAGTTTCGTCCCTTCGCCTGAACAAGTGTAGCCACAAATTGTCAAATTCACGTATAAATCATTAACTCTGAACACAAAACAACTTCGCGTATACATTGAGACATTGCAAGCCTGAAAATCCATTCAATGTTGTTCTACACCAAAAAGATGAAAAGGGATTTACTCGTAAGCTTACCTTGTTTTGCCCGTTTTTATTGGAGCCTGCATCCCTCTCTGATTGCATGCTTTACTGGCAATATCTCTGCGCAGAAACCTTGCATAACGCTCTATTAAAAGGCTCAGCAAATTTAATTTGGTTAGGTTGAACTGTTCTGACGCGCTGCCAGTACACACTCGATTTCGCTCACACTGTTTTCATTGCTGTGCAATGCTCCTTGAGACTAGGCGACAATACTAGCCGTCATTATAAAGTACAGAGAACATAAGCTTTCGAGTGCAATACAGTTCATATCAATGCGGTAGCTGCAGTACGCGTAGTGTGTCAGCAAACGACTGAAATGCGGAGCGGCGGGTGCCGCCGGAGTGGGAGCACCACCTTAAGCAATGTTTCGCGTTTAAGGGGCCCTGGAACAGTTTTTGATCATGGTCATATGCTGCTTGGTATATGCTCAGTAGAAATATCAGCCGTCATGCAGACACTGCGGAATCAGGGCGTCGATGAAGTATATATATAAACATCCTCAAAGAAATCTACAGGGGATCAACTGCTACCATAGTGCTTCATAAAGAGAGCAACAGAATACCAATCAAGAAGGGTGTAAGGCAGGGGGATACAATCTCCCCAATGCTATTTACCGCGTGCTTACAGGGGGTTTTCAGAAGCCTAGAATGGGAACAGTTAGGGATAAGAGTTAATGGAGAGTACCTTATAGTAAACCTGCGCTTCGCCGATGACATTGCATTGCTGAGTAACTCAGGGGACGAATTGCAACTCATGACTACGGAGTTAGACAAGGAGAGCAGAAATGTGGGTCTTCAAATTAATCTGCAGAAAACGAAAGTAATGTACAACAACCTCGGAAAAGAGCAGCGCTTCGAGATAGGTTATAGTGCACTTCAAGTTGTAAAAGACTATGTCTACTTAGGGCAGGTAATAACCGTGGAGCCGAACCAAGAGAATGAAGTAACTAGAAGAATAAGAATGGGGTGGAGCACAATTGGCAATCACTCTCAAATTATGACAGGTAGACTGCCACTATCCCTCAAGAGGAAGGTATATAACAGCTGTATCTTGCCGGTACTTAGCTATACGGAGCAGAAACCTGGAGACTAACAAAGAGGGTTCAGCTTAAATTGAAGACGACGCAGCGAGCAATGGAAAAATAAATGGTGGGTTTAACCTTAAGAGACAAGAAGAGAGCAGAGTGGATTAGGGAACAAACGGGAGTTAAGGATATCATAGCTGAAATCAAGAAGAGGAAATGGACATGGGCCGGGCATGTGGCGCTTAGACAGGATAACCGCTGGTCACTAAGGGTAACTAACTGGATTCCCAGAGAAGGCAAGCGGGTTAGGGGGAGACAGAAGATTAGGTGGGCAGATGAGATTAAGAAGTTTGCGGGTATAAATTGGCAGCAGCAAGCACAGCCGGGTTAGCTGGCGGAACGTGGGAGAGGCCTTTGTCCTGCAGTGGACGTAGTCAGGCTGCTGCTGCTGCTGCTGCTGCTGCTGCTTGCTGCTGCTTGCTGCTGCTTGCTGCTGCTTGCTGCTGCTTGCTGCTTGCTGCTTGATATGCCCGGGGAGAGGTTGAGGCTGCCACCCAGGATCCGGCGAAGGACGACTCTTGCGACGCGTCTCACGAACAAGTAGAAGATGCGTTTAATTTACATATTTGTAAGAGAAGTACATTGCAACGAGAGCGTACTGACGCGCCTTTCCATCACAAGGGCCCAGAGCGCACTCGAGACGAGCGGGCCAGCGAAGTCCAGAGAGAGAGCTCAGCGCACTCCCGACACGCTCCTTTTATAGCCGTCCGTGCACGCGCTAGACGCCGACTGCGTACAGCAGGCCTGCCGATGCGCGTTCCTCGCAGCGCGCCAAGAGATTTCCCGCGTTCCTGTGGAACGCGGACAGCGTATGGCAGGTACGCCGATGAGCGTCCCTTGCATGCCGGTTCCTTGTATTGCCGGTTATGACAGCTCGTCCGCCGTCCGAAGAGGTCACGTAAGGGCTGCAGTGGCGCTGCTCCCTGAAGTGGCCGTAGTCCGCCTCCGTAGGCGCAACACTGTCCACCACAACACAGAGACACTCACCACATAGCAGGTCTTACGGTAGGCGCACCTCGACGTCGTAAAGAGGCCCAGCACATCACACGCTTGGTCACAGCATGGGACTGTCCACAGCTGCAAAGGCCCCGTCACCGCTGCCTGGTCGTCCACTGGCCGAAGGAAGCAGGAAGCCCTACCGAAGGGCCACAGTCCGCAATAGCTGGTTCGTCGTGTCCACCATGCCATGCTGTTGGACCGGTAGGCATAGCAATCTTCTGCCTGCCTTTAGCGGGGAAGACGCTCTCAAACCGGACACCCACGCTGAGAACACTCAGCTCTCCCGAGAATCACCAGGTGTAACTTGCTGCAAGGCTCGTAATTCATTGCACAACAGAAGACTACACTATGGTGGTGACCAAGTGAACTCGAACAAAGAAATAAAAACGCGCGCACACACGCACAAGGCTAAATAGTAGCGCTTGCGTCTGACAAAGGACTCAGAAGAATTGTACAGTTCCGCGTTTCCTTTAGCTCTTCAGCTACGGAAAACCTCGGCTCAGGCCATCGGCGTTACCGTTGTCTCTGTCATCATAGCGTCTTGACTCTCGGTCATCTGTTCGACGTGAATCCTTGTGCTTTGAGGACTTCTCCGATGAGCGCTCTTCTGAGTGGTCTCTACGATGGCGACTGCTGTGCCTGTGCTCGTGGCATTCTCTTGAGCTGCTCCGTCGTCGGTCATTGCTGCTGTGCCGAGTGTGCTCGTTGCTGCTGCTGCCACTGCTGCTATGCTTGTCTCTCTCCTTTCGTCGTCGGCTTGAAGATGACGGAGACCTTTCTTCAACAATCTCTTCTTCTTCACGGTCCTCATTATTGCTGTTCGTCCGCCAGTGACGCCGGTGCTTCCGATGCTGACAAGTTTCTTTCTTGTGCTTTGTCTTCCGCTCCTTATGCACTGGGCATTCACTGTCCTTTGACTCTTGTCGCCAAGGCTCCTCTGGTGCAGGGGAAGCGATGTCGTCACTTGGTCCACCAGCTGCCAAACTGCTCTCTTCCAGCTCTTCCCCCTCCTCTTCTTCCGGTTCAGCCTCGGGACTTTCAATTTCCTTTGGCGAAGATGCATTGTCCTGTGTGTCTTCTTCGTCGCCTTCATTGATATCTGCGATCCCCTTTTCGTCGTTTTCTTGCCCATCTTCACCTTCTCCTGAAACCTCTGCCGATTGCTCATCTGCTGGCACTTCTTCAGGAGAGACAGGTGCCGAGGAGTCCTCTCCACTCTCAATAGGTGATGCCCCAGGGACCACATCTTCCGTTGGCGATGCCGGCACATCAACAGGGGTAGGAGGAGATGGTGTCGCTTCTAGTGGAGATGATGGACTTTCTTCAGCAGGGGGAGACGCAGGCGCATCATGCATGAATGAAGAGTCCTCTTCGGTAGGGGATGCTGGAGTGTCTTCTACAGGCACTGAACCTGTTTCTTCCTCTTGAGGGTTCATCTGTAAGCTTTCTTCCTCTTCAGCTTGAGGCTGCACTTCTGGTTTTTCTTCTTCCCCCTCTTCCTCTACCCCACCCTCCTCCGCCTCATCGTCATCTCCTGCTTCATCACCCCCATCATCATTTTCTTTGGCTCCGTTACTTTCATCTTCACCCTGTTCACCATCACTTGAATTTCCATCCTCGACAATTTCCAGCCCACCCTCTTCATCTGACACTTGTGATGCGCCCTCATCGTTCTCAGGGGATGGGCTCCTCACATTGTCCGTTTCCAGGATGGGCCCTTCCTCCTCGCTCTCTTTGTAAGGCTGCAAGAGGTCCCTCATGCTCACTCGTGCGCCTGCCTGAATCTGTGCAATCTTAAGCTGAAGCCGCAAGCGCTCAAGCTCCCTTTCTTGGCTTTCCGCTTCTTCTTTGCGCCTGACGGTTTCTCTTTCAAACATAAGGCGCTCTCGCTCTCCGACTTCTTGTGCCCTTTTCATCCTCTCCTGAATTAGCTCCCAGCACTCGGCGAGCTCCTCCGCATCCGCGCCAGAATCCTTAACCGCCTGTATTAAAAGTGGCTTTCTATGTATAGTCGCCACCTCAATCCCCAGCTCCTGGCACAACAGCACTAAATCCGGTTTCCTCAATTTGTTCAAGTCCATGGTCACCCCGTGCAGACTTCCGTTGCTCAAACTGCCGTGAAGGTACCTCTAATAAACCCAATCCTTCACAAAGCAGCAACTAATCTACCCTTTTGGATAAACATCACCATCTATCCAAAACACCTGGCAGAATCTCTACGGAAAGTGAGCACTCACCAGCATCGGTACCAGGAAAGAACACGAACCGATCCCGCCGCTGCCAACCAGTTGATATGCCCGGGGAGGGGTTGAGGCTGCCACCCAGGATCCGGCGAAGGACGACTCTTGCGACGCGTCTCACGAATAAGTAGAAGATGCGTTTAATTTACATATTTGTAAGAGAAGTACATTGCAACGAGAGCGTACTGACGCGCCTTTCCATCACAAGGGCCCAGAGCGCACTCGAGACGAGCGGGCCAGCGAAGTCCAGAGAGAGAGCACAGCGCACTCCCGACACGCTCCTTTTATAGGCGTCCGTGCACGCGCTAGACGCCGACTGCGTACAGCAGGCCTGCCGATGCGCGTTCCTCGCAACGCGCCAAGAGATTTCCCGCGTTCCTGAGGAACGCGGATAGCGTATGGCAGGTACGCCGATGAGCGTCCCTTGCATGCCGCTTCCTTGTATTGCCGGTTATGACATGCTGCTGCTTGCTGCTGCTGCTTGCTGCTTGCTGCTTGCTTCTGCTGCTTGCTGCTTGCTGCTTGCTGCTGCTGCTTGCTGCTGCTGCTTGCTGCTGCTGCTTGCTGCTTGCTGCTGCTGCTTGCTGCTTGCTGCTTGCTGCTTGCTGCTGCTGCTGCTTGCTGCTGCTGCTTGCTGCTGCTGCTGCTTGCTGCTTGCTGCTTGCTGCTTGCTGCTGCTGCTGCTGCTGCTGCTGCTGATGATGATGATATGCTACTTCTGATCAGTAGTATAGAGGCTACCGAGAACATGAAAGTCGAATATGCACATGACCTATATACCGTCAAGGCTATATAGTCTTTTCCGTCAAGGCTATATAGTCTTTTCCGTCAAGGCTATATAGTCTATAGTCCTCTCTGGGCTGTTGTTAGTGCGCGTGATCCCCTAAAAAATGCACTGCCATCGCTGTGACGTCGGCTTTTGTACCTTCGTGCGACAGCCCAGAAAGGAGGAAATACTTCTCTCCGTAAAAAAGGTCCATGAGTTCTAGTGGTCCGCCTTCGATTTAAACGTCGCGAGCTTTGATTTAAGCGTCGCGGGCTGCCTATCGTGGCTGCCACCGCGTGCACTCGCGATCAAAGTATGCGACGCGTTACAAGAAAGAAAAGAAAGGACTGAAGCTCGTGATGCGCACTGACGAAGAGATGCGTGTATCTCTTTCAGTGCGCTCGCCAGTATACAGCACAGAAAAGAGCACTCGGTGTATATGATTGTAAAAAAAAAAAAAAAACATTGCAGCATGTGACCCGTGAAGCGTGATGGTGAATAACGAGACTATTCCATCATAACTAAGACAGGTGTTGCAGGGCCCCTCTAAAAGGGAACTTTTTTTTGTCATTTTTCTGAGGAGAGTGGTATCCGCTAAGTACTTGCTAGATATTTTGTGCCAATTGTCCCTGCAGTGGCTGACGACTATGAGAAATTATGGCTGAAGTGGGTATGCGCCACAGTTGATAGGGGAACAAGAACAAGCTTTTGTAATGAGCTGCAGCGTTGGACGGCCCACTCATTACGCTATATAATCGCATTGTGTGACGACTGGTTGTTCTTTCGCTGTTGTAAAACGCTTTATAAGTCGTATTAACGCGATTGCTTTCCCGACATCAAGCCTACCTAAGGCGAGTTTGACAACAAGTCACAAGCACCAGAGTAGCTAAGTGGGTTCAAACTGTTTGATCTGCCGAAAGCCGGAGACAACAGATCACGTTTTTCTGCATTGTTTGGAAGGGGTTTACTTCTGGGATGTTTTACAGAGAACTCTAAAAAAGGAACTTCCCTTACATTCACTGGGTATCAGGTTTTTAACAGTAGAAAAAGAGGAGGGACTGCCTTTTGATCTTATAATGCTGCTTGGCCTCCATTGTCTATGGCGGGCAAGAATGGCCGGTTACTACTGTGACCCTGACAGGCGTCCGGCCCATATGCTGTTCCGCGAAAGCATTGCTCAGTACATTGATATAATCAAACAACAAGATTTTGTTCCGGAATGGCTCTCCAGGGTCGAACCCCTGGTGAACCTGAAGGGATTTTAGCACTGTAATCACTAATAGTTCCGCGGCTGTTTTGTCATCACTTCTGTTTGTATGTTACTGTTTACAGTGACTTATATTGATGTGTGTACCTTGTGTGAAACCGGTAATAAAAAAAAACCAGAGTAGCTAAGTGGTAGAATATTGGGCTGGCACCCAGCGGACCCGGGTTCAAGCCCCACTGTGTCATTGGTGCAAGGCTTTTTTTTTCTTTCTAATTTCGCGCGATGTGGTTACGGAAAATGGCGGCAGTGGTGGCGGGCAACATCCAACTGCGTGCACCCGAGTTGTGGTCTCATAACAACTTTCACTGTAAAAAAAAACAGTTATAAAAAAAAACAGCCGCACGACCTCCGCGCTGACTGCTCTAGGGGAATCAGATTGCTCCAAAGCGAATACTACATAACAAAATTAGTCCCAATTATTTGATTTGTTCACGACACTCGAAAAAAAAAAAACGTGAATTCTGATAGAAAAGTATACAGCTTGCGCGAATAGTGAATTTTATGTTCGAAGCGAATGGCGATTTTGGTCGAATAATTTAGAACCAAATTCGAATATTACATAAGGCATAAAAATGGGCATATTTATTATAATCTAACTAACTTGCGCAATATTTTTAACTGAGATACAGCCTCTATGCAAACGCCAATTTTTTGTTTTTTTCTAAAGGAAGTCGGAAGAACTTTGAGTAGTAGCAGTATTTGACTTTAGGTAGGACGCAGGTGATATAACCTGCAAAATACGCGAAATTAAAAAAATTATTATACTTGAAGCATATAAGCCTGTATAAAAACTTTACGCTTTAAAAATATGAATCGATTTGAGGGTAATATGTTCCTTTAAAGGGGTCATGCAACATTTTTCCCAAGTAGCTATAGAATGAATTCAATGAAGGAGCTTATTGCCTCATAAATTCAATGCCGCAAAACGTTTTGAATCTATCCAGTACGAGCGGAGTTGCAAAGATTTATCGCATGCTCTCTTCTCGTCCGGGCGAAGGCACTGGAAGCTAAGCAGGGAGAGATAGCACGGGAAAAGGAAATACGTCACGCGGACCTCGTGACCTTGAGCACTTTTTCTCTCTTTTCCTTCAAATACGTAACTTTTCAGTGCAATCGCACACGTATGCGTGAACAAGTCCAGGGCTCCCGCAGCGGCTTTAGTAACGACCGACCGCGCCATGCTCTAGTCAGCCAATGGCTGACACGATGGCTGTGATTATACGTGATTTTTGAGCTTATAGCATCAATTGTTCAGAGGAGAGAGCAATTTTATAGGGGCGAAGCTCTTTAAAGCGGCCCCCGTTCGTCCCTCGCCGTAGTGCGTAACATGTCTTACGCTTTGACCTGCAAGGTGGTGCCGATGGGAGATTTCTCCTGTGTGTTGTTGAACAATGAAAAATTCGCAGCGTGCCCGTTAACTAAAAGCCAAATTCTCCTGTCTCTCATTCCTTATTAGCAGCCATTGGCATGTACGTTGAGCACTATCTGACAAGAAAGGGTTGCTACGTTATACTCGCTGGGCGTAACATCCTTGGTTTTAGAAAGATCTAGCGAGCGTTAGGCTGCAGTGCCACGAATACAGTGAACTAGTACATACCATGAACTCGAGGTGGTTAAAGGTGGGAAGTAGACACGAAGCGCAAGCCGTAAGAAAGTGTGCGTGTGCCACCTCTCGTTTCGTTTGGTCCTTGAAATGTCCGCTGGATGGCGCTGCTTTTATACGCGGAATATATGATGAAAAGATGCGAGATGGTGGTACTTGAAGTGTTGACTAGATGGACGAACGGACACACAAACAGATGCATGGACGGACACACGGATGGCTGCATGGACGGATCGACGGACGCAGGAGCGGATGCATGGACGAACGCAGGGATGGACGCACGGATGGACTTGCGGACGCACGAACAGATGCACGCACGGACGGGCGGATGGTTGGACGCATGGACGGTCTCACAGACGGACGCATGGACGGACGGAAGCAAGAACGAATGGACGGACGGATGCTTCGCCCCACTCTCCATCATTCACCCCGTGGATATGCTGCCATTTTTAGCTGACTGAGAAATTATTGCGGCTTGCAGGCCACGCGCTGCGCTGTAATACTTGGTCCGCATCTTCTCAGTAGCCTAGAATTACAATCGGCAGTGTTTCCTGACCATGCTCGAAATGTGTTGCAGGGCCACATTAAATTTGAAGTAGGGCTTCACGGCAGAGCGAGTTTTCTTTGAAGAAGTGCTTTCACATCTTAGCGTTTCTACACTACAGTGAAACAGGCGTTACAGGGCGTTACATGCAGAATATCAGTTAAAAACACCTTTATAAGAAGCTTGCCTTGGGCAGCAATTCTTGTCTCTCACATGAGATATCTCTTATAAGCAGGATACCTCGTGTGTATTTTCTTATCCCATATTTTGCTGCAGGCACACTGGTGCCTCTCATACCTATTTGTCTCTTATATGAGTGTCTCTTATAAAGGGGTTCGACTGTATACACTTATTCATTCATTGCAAATACTTCAAAATTTTTAATAATTTGAATTCGAATACTCTACTATTTGTTCAAATATTTGAATCACTCAAATATTCGCACAAGCCTAAATAGTATACATATACAAGACTATAAAAATAAAACTAAAAACGATTATATTAATATTTGTTGGCTTAACAAAAAATAAATGTGCTGAAGTGTGTGGTACTTATTCACTTTAGTTATAAAACTCAAGCTAGTTTTGTATTTCATCAATAGAAGGCAGCACAATTTTGCAGAAAACATTTTAACTGGGTTACCATTGAATAATACGTGACACGTGGATACTGCGATTACTTTAAAAGGCAGACATTGCATTTTTTTCTCCTTTAATCCCCTCACCCTTTCCCCCAGTGCAGGGTAGCAAACCAGACATGCGTCTGGTTGACCTCCCTGCCTTTTATTTCTTCCCTCCTCCTCCTCCTCCTCCTCCTCCTCCTCCTCCTCCTCCTCCTCCTCCTTCCTTCGGCACAAGAGCACCAGTTGTTCAAATTGTCTTGCGTGTCTGCGACAATCTAGATGCTACGCCAGCCGAGCAGTAAAGCTATCAAGTATAGGCCGGCTCAGAAAACCGTGAGCGCTACCAAAAAGAAGATAAAAGAAGCGCAGGACAAAGGAGAGCTTCAACATTTGCGTTTACAAGAGGCTCAAGCAGGTGCACCCGAACACCGGCGTGTCGAGCAAAGCGACGTTGATCATGAAGAGCTTTGTCAACCACATATTCGAACGTATCGCCGTTGAGGCGTCTCAGCGGGCGCAGTACAGCAAGCGGGCCACCGTCATGGATCAGCTGCAAAGTGCTGACAGCCATTTGCCTGTTGCTATCTGGCACATGGTCTCCGAAGCCGCAAAGGACGTCACAAGTACACTTTCTCAAAGTAAAACACGTGGACAATTTATTTTCTTCCTTATCTTAAACCTGAGTGCCGGACAACTCGGTTCATCACCAAAGCCCACGGAGTTCTGCGTTTGTGTTCCTCTCAATGATCGTTTTCTTTTAAATGCGATCCATCCATCCATCCATCCATCCATCCATCCATCCATCCATCCATCCATCCATCCATCCATCCATCCATCCATCCATCCATCCATCCATCCATCCATCCATCCATCCATCCATCCATCCATCCATCCATCCGTCCGTCCGTCCGTCCGTATAGCCACTTACGTTTGGGCGCTCTTGATCATGGTCACACTCTTAACTTGGCGTGAACCAAAATTAGCATGGGAGGGTAAGATGGTTTGAAAATATGACGAGCTGTACGTCGTCAAACACTTCACGCCAGACTGTGGCACATACCCATGGGCGGGTATGTGCCACTTGTGTGCGGTTATGTGCCACAGGTGACTGATACTTAGTATCTATCCAGGAACTACGAGAACACACATGGGAAATTTTAACGCGCGAGCTTTAAGACATACCCGACATCGGAAGCGTCGAACCGACGAATGCAAAGAATAAATGTCAGAGCCCCAGCTGAAATCGAACCCAAGCATTGTGCGTAGACATGAAGCATTTTACAACAGAGCTACACCAGGTCTCCGAACTACTTTTCAAATACACGCTATTCTTCGTGAAACGTCAATAGTGGTTGCCGTGCTCAACATTTTATAAACATTACGTATACGTACAGCCACGGCTACGTCTGTGTAGAGCACGCGAACAGCTGATTTTTGCTCTGTGGGGCGAAACCTTGGGGCAGTATCAGACTCTGGTGTGGTCAGCCTGACAATTAGAGGCTTGCATGCTCCTGATACACCAGCCACTTCAGAACCCGAAACTGCCTCAAGGTTTCGGCCCGCAGATTAAAAACCGGCTCTTCGAGCGCTCTACACAGACGTGGCCGCGGCTGTACTCCTTTGATACAGCCGTCACGTCGGGTTGACGTCAATTGTGGTTAATTGTCATGCTCTGAAGTCGATTCATGTAGCAGTGTACAGGACCAGCATCCTCGCGAGCATCGGCGCTTCATATCGGCTTCTGTTGCTAATGCGCATGTTTCAGTTGGCATCGTTGCGCAAGTGCAAGCAACTGGTTATATAAACATCTACAACTCTTCAACTTATGTCTGTGCGTGCAACATTTGTACATATATTTAGTGTCATTTCATGACGTGTCGCTCAATAAAAAATTGCAGCACGCTCGCCTTCCCTCCGCATGCATAGCGTTGATTCCCAGATGCGTGGGATATGCAGATTTTTTTTTTTCATGAGCATTCGGCCTTCCGAGTGTTGTTGCGTGAATAAACCTGATTCTTAAGTGTATGCTTTCTCGTACGTCACTGAAATCCTATGGCCTCTTGCCTTGCGCGACTGTTGATCCTAAACTCGGCAAGTCTCCACTTGTTCATGATCTCTTAACTCCCCCTTGCATGGCTGTTATTATTATTTTTTTTTTGCAGTGCTCGGTCTACTGCCACATGATGTACTATAGTGGATGTAGTCCTGCCAAAATCCAGGATGCAAGTTCATTATTTGCATTTCATTATCCTCCTATGTCCTTCGGTTCACATGCTTATTTGGTTCGTTGGCCGTTTCACTCGTGTTCTGAAATGTTACATGCGTCTTTCGGGTGTTCAATCACTCGATCCTGTATGTGTTATTGCTTCTGTGTCATACCTCAGTGTATTATTGCAAATGCTGTTGGACTTGTTTTTTATGTTCGCGTCTTGAGTTCACATTCGGTTGCATGTGTTGTTATCATTAGACATATGTGCATTTGTTCTGTTTTTCTTTCTTTCTTTTATTTCGGCTGTTGACTGAAACGATGCGATGCGATGTACCCACTCCTGCCATGGCTCCCAAAAGGCAGCCGGCAGTATCTGATAAATAAGAAAAAATTATAAGCGCGTCCCAAACTAGTGCACCGAACGCATTTACATTCAAATTTTGCGTCCATTGTGTCGTGTAGCGAGCAGGTGCGCGTTTGCGGTCATCACTTTTAAATGCACATCAAACACGAAAGCCACATATTGTGGACTAGGAAGTCAACAAATTGGGTCTTTGCTGTACGCAACACCATTACCCGTTCGATCAAAACAATTATATGTCTTTAGTTATCGACAGTTAAGGTGGCACATTTTTATGCTAAGGCGCTGCATAATTCAAAGAAAATGAGGGGGGAAGGAGAGGGTTATAGCACGTTTTCTTTATCATTGAAATTCGATCCAATCAGACATACTACATGAACTTATATTTTCATGGACAAATGAAATGAAATTTATTACTATCACAGCCTACCTGCAATGCTAAAAGAACCAGATTTTCTTCAGTTACAAGCACTAAAATTCGCTGTCTCAAAAGTTGCTATACGCAATGCATACAAGGCCATATAACGGGCTTTTATTGAAATCTCTAATCAAATATCGTGTTATTCGAATTTTTTTTCAGTACCAACTGAAGTGCATGCATTATATGCAACATTACTACAAACACATGATGCACCCACTGCTTTTCCTAGACTTGCACTCGGCAACTATTGTTGTGCCAGTGCAACCGCTCCCCCTTCGAATGGTCCTTCCAGCGTGCGGGATACGTGGTGGCGCAGCAGGGGGGGAGGGGGGTGGGCACCTTGGTTTGGCGGATCATTTATAATTTAGCCCCAGTAGCTGATTAGGTGCGGAGCGATTTCGATGTGCCCATCATCGACTTTGTCTATGAGTTGATATGTGGTGCATTCGGGGACGTACCTTTGTTGTCAGTTGTCCCGAGAATAAGAAACAGCATAATGTGGCTCGCATACCCTTATGCTGCACGCTCAACGCGTAAACGCTGTGCAAAATCGGCTTCTTTCTTCAAAGTGGTCCTAATCCATAACACCAGAATTTTAATCACAGCATAACCTAGTCGATGGTCATACGCAATTTCGGTGTGATACGAAGTTTTCTGTTGTTCCGGCCACGCCCCATTAGCCTGCAGTGGGCGCTGTTGCCGAAGAGTCGGGAAGACAAAGCAACCACACACTGGCATGCGCGCTGTGCCGCCAATATGTCAAAATAGACCACCACCAGCGCGCTGTATAGAGCCAGAGATTGTGTGCTCGAATCTCGAAGGCCTCTGTGTATCTTTGCGTTTAGATTACAGATGGCGCTGACGTTGCTCTGTCTTTAGGGAGCCTACATGAATGCTCCCTATCTCTCTTTTTCATCAATGCGCCACCACGTGCTGTGGTGCTCGAGGCAGGGTCGTATTGTGTTTACACGTGCCTTCCAAAGTGGTGTCCTTGCTATCGGATATTCTATGAAAGGTGAACGGGGCCTGAAAAAGGAAGCAGATGGCCTTAGCAAAGGAGCTGTGCCTCAAAACATCAACATGCGTGATTGCTGGGCAGGCACACAGACCAACAAGCTCAACAGACGTTGCTTTCTGCACGTTGCCATCTTTTACATGCGCTTCTAGTGAGGTGAGGTATAAAAATTGCGATAGCCCCTCGTAGATTGAATTTTTTTCCAGATTTATCTCTATAACATCAATCGGTAGACGTGACAAATATTTTGACTGCAGTTACTAATAGATACTGCCAGAGTTATAGATTGTACAGCACTTGAAACGAACTGCTGAATGGTCCCTGAACAGACGACGTCTGCCGCATGCACATGCACGTGTCACTCGCTCCTCGTTCGCGTGTTGTGGGCACGCATGCGTACATAGCCCTGGCAGGAAACGTTCCCAACAAGCGGCGAAGCAAGAGTATCATTGTGTCGTAGAAAAACGGTTGAAAGTGAAAGGTAGAAAAGTGTCGCGCAAGCTTCTATTCTTATACTTACTGTTCGCTGGCTCCATGTTGCTCTAGCTGTGCGTCTTCTGTGAGCGCTGATTTAAAAAGGGTTATTATGCACGATATTCCCGCAACGATGCGTTCGTACGCCCACGCGCTGCGTAAAACGAGGTTAGCCAACGCTTCCGCGAGCAGACGACACTGTGCCGGCGCTCCGGCTTCCCATAATGCTCTGGAGCCGCCGTAAGTGGCGCGCGCTAATTTCTGGAAAGGTCCATCCAGGCAAGCGAGTTGAGCGTTTGGAGGCAGGCTATAAAATTCATTTGAAAAGAGTCCGCGGAACTCTCAAGCCTGCGATTTGGTATGAGTGGTAAAAACGTGCATATGAACGTACCCAGTGCATTTCATTGCGAACCATTGACCTCGAAAAATTGCCGGGGTTGGTCTTTAATGTAACGACACGTTCCAGTTCTCGAAATGTAACTGTAACGAGTAACATACGCATCAATGGAACTTATAACAGGAATCTGTTCCAAGATTCGAAAGGAACGAGATTTCGTTACTGTTTTAGAGGAACGTGTACATCACTGAATTCCTGGCATCCGAAACCGAAACGAGAAAACACGCTTTGAACAAACATGGCCGCGCATTCACCGTTCTCTGCCCAAATGTAGCGTCCTAAGGTTCGTGCGTAAGAGAAGTGCGTCACAGAGGCGGTGTTTGACGTGCTTCCGGGACGCTGCCGTTTGGTTGTCGGCTCTTGGACCCGTACGGCCGGTGCTGCATGCTGGAAAGCAGCAGGCGTGCACTGCTGGGGCCCTCGTGGGGCGCTCCGGGCCCCCACTAGCCATGGGCATGGCAGTCAAGCTTAAAGGCCCCATCCGGGTGGGATTCTACGACATCGAGCGCACCATAGGCAAGGGGAACTTCGCCGTCGTCAAGTTGGCCAGGCACCGCATCACCAAGACCGAGGTTAGCACCGGCCTCAGTGGTTGTGAAACCTCCGCGCTAATGGGTCTGGAAGCCCTTCCTGCGTTTGCGACTTTTTTTTTTTTTGGCGATCACCTTCAGATACCAATACAAAACCCTAGCTAATGGTTGTGATCAGTGCGCGAGGCGCGAGCATCGGCGACCATTCCGCGCGTGCTCCGCGCGATCGTCTCTGGAGCCGCCTTCGACGGCACTGCGATTCATATTATGCCTGGTATTACATCATTTTCAGTCGCCGAGCCTACGTTGGCAAGTTTTGGAATACCGTTGTAGCTTTAATGATCGATATCGGGGCGATAGGGGAACAATTTGTCCGTGTGGAAAGCGGCAAAAGCATTGCCAGCTTCTGCGCCTGCACTGTGCTCGCTATAATTCGATCAGAAATTTTGGACTGCTCGCTCTTGTGTCGTTAATTAAACATTGAGTACAGAGGGTACAGTAACTCACTTAAGCAGTGAACTGGCATAGTTTCGCTAGGGTAGTGCACAAAAATCACTGCTGGGGAAAGAGCTAGGTGAAAAAAAAAAAAGTATGAGGTAACGCGCAGTGTAGCGTGCTATTTTTTTTATCTCGGCCGTATTTTTTATTTTGTCTCTGCAATAGTGAGTTTGCTGTTAGTGGTAATTTGACCTCGTTCTTGCGTTCGACGCTTTCTTTACGTGGTCTGCGTAATTTGTTTCATCCTCAGGGCCGATTTGACTGCAACTGTTTCTCAACTTTATTATGCTATAATTTCAGAGAAAACAGGTAATCTCGAACCTCACTGGTCTCAAAAAAACGTAGGGGTGGTGCTACATATGTAGAGATTAATTACATATTTTATGTCTGCAGGTCGCGATCAAGATTATTGACAAGACGCAATTGGACGCAGCCAGCCTAGAAAAGGTGTTCCGGGAGGTGCGCATCATGAAGATGCTCAGCCACCCTCACATCGTGAAGCTGTATCAGGTCAGTTTGATTGACAACTTTTTCTCTTTTTTTTCGATATCTGGGACTGCCCTATGTGGCATATTATATTGCGATTCAATTCATTCACCTAGTTCCACGATATTCCTTTTGTTTTTTCTCATTATTGCGTCTAGCTTTGTGACATTAATACACATGTACTCATTCACACTCACGCACCGACGCTATTTCAAAAGGAATGTTTCAGTTTCGCTGCTGTCCATTATTTTTTTTTACTTTCCTTGCGTCTTTTCTAAGAAGAAATTACAGATAGCAGCTGTTCAATTCTGAAATGTCTTACGAGGCCTGGTACACTTTTTGAATGTAGTGGTGTTTATCACTTCCTGTGGCTTACTCAAACTTTGAAATAACTTATGATTTACTATTATGAATAACGTATAATTATGAAGTAACCTTATATAACAGCAATTTTGGCTTGGCTGTGCTTCTCGCCAAAAGCTCTTACATAAGGAAAAGCTGGCAAATATGTTCACCAAAATTGCACAGTGTTGCACAATTTAATTTCTTAAGTATTGCCCATTGCTGGTACCAATCTGCTCACTATCACAGCATACCAATAAGGTAATTGAAAACATCATGATCATATTAAGAGTGCACTAAAAGAAAAAGTGACCGTGTGTAAACGGTCCTTGTATTGCACAACTAAGGGCTCTTCAATAGGCAACCGACAATGGTTAGGTGGCGCAGCCATCGGCCCAGCCATCAGCGCCACGGTGTCGATTCCGCGAAGCATCGAGGTGGCCAATGAGCCATTTCTACCGTTCATGGCGTGAGTTTATCGTGCTGTTTGAGGCATGTCAGTGGTTTTGCATTGCAGTTTTAAGGCGATTGAAAACATTGTTGCCCATTTTCGACCACCGATGCTCGAAAAGGGATGCGCACTGTACGACAACGACCATGTGTATAGTGTTAACGAAGTGAACACCGACATCGCAGCAAAGTGCTTGTCACAGCAAAGCAAGCATGCTTAGGACGTTGAATTCCACTTAAGCGCACAAATACGACCATATACGTTTCTCAATCAGCTGTCACTTGTAGTTTTATTACTCTAAAGCTGTTCAGCAGAAGCTGTCGACCACCTCTTGTATACAGGAGGAAATATTGTCGGAAGGTAACCAGGATGATTCTGGATGGTGCTCTTGCGCCGTTGTCAAAATGCCTCGAGCATATCTTGGTATTCTCGTTAGGCTTCCAAGATGAGAGCTCATCGGCACTAAAACATTGAATTGAGAGCAATCAGCTGACACTCAATAACGTGAAAACGAAACGTGTGCAAGTGTGCACGAGCGAAACGCAAATATCCAGATACACGACGAGTGATGGAGCAGTCAGCTGACAATAACAGGAAAACAAAACGTGTGCACGAGAGAAGCGGTATTTTGCGAATACTCCACGTGTTATGCGGTGCACTCCAGCCTTATTTCTGTTGTATTAAGCGCGAGAAAACCTCGGCATTAATGTGCCCGTTCCAGCAGTATAGTCATTGTCCCGGTTTGCAAAGGAGCGGCAAGGCACGTTGACAAATCAATGCAGGGGAAAATGCGCCGTGCGTCAAAGCTCTTACGACGTTAGGTTCCATGAGTGACAACCACTGTGCGTGTTTTAACACAGGCTTGTGAGCAGTTGTAACGTTACCGTGCGTGGCACGAATGCTTCCCGTTATTGTTTTTTCTCAGATGTCATTACAAAAAATTCGCAAGGGTGGCACTTACTTGACACGCCGAACAGCGACGATCCACTTCTGCCACCGAGTTGCTTCCCAGGGTCTCGATAGGAAGTGATACATTATGAAGTCGACATCCCCTTTTTTGTTGTGGTATCTGCATTTGTTCTTTTTTTTTTTCACCTCTGACAATGGAGTTGTCAACAGGCTGTGGTAAATTCATTGAAAAACGACGCACTGCCATGTTGTTCTGCCTGTTGCAATGCGCACAACGGTGAAATGCCACGAATTGGCCGCCTCGTGGGTTCTCATCGCCACTACTAGGCCACGCGATGTGTACAAGCAAACTGTATTGCCGGGTGCCTATGTGGGTAATCGGGCCATTCGGCGGTTCCATAATCTAGGTATACTGCACGGAACAAACCAAGGACAACGTGTTGATGGGGACAAGCACAGCAGCAGGGACAAGGGCATATGTATCTCTTGTGACACTTGTATGTTTCGTGGTACATAACTCAATAATTGAGTTTTGATTGAAGGAATGCAATGTCAGTGTTATAACAGTACATAGCTTGAAGTTTTGCAGCAAAGCTGGTGTGGATGAGATTTGCTGCGTGTCGTAGATAGAAAATTATCATCACGAACTTGCCAGCACTCAATCACTGCCCAAGCACTTGTTAGAGATGGTTAACAGGAGAAGCTAGAATGTGCACATATGCTCTGTAGTAGTTGTACGGCAGAGCTGTTATGGCCAAGGTTTGTGTGTGTCACACAGTGAAAGAGTGAGAAAAACAGAGACGGAAGATAGGCTAAAAAATATGAAAGGCAAAGGAGCATCTACAGAGAGTGAGAAAGAAAAGCAAAGACATTAAAATAAAGACAAAAAGAAAACAAGAGATAAATAGGTTGAAAAAGATAGAGAGACACAGAAACAAACAGACATGGAGAGAAACATATAGGAAGACACAGGCTCATGAAAAAGCAGATAAAGAAGAGAGCAAGCGCAGCCATTATAGTATAATATAGCAAGGGGTAGGAAAGATACAGGTGATAAAGTGAAAGCCTAGCCAAATCAAGACCAGTCTGGTTCCCCTCAGCTCTGCTGTGAATCAGCCTTGCACCACTTTATGGAAGCTGCCGTAACTTTTTTTTGTACCACATTTCGGAACTCGATACCAAAACCCAAACATCTCCATGGATATGTTTGCGTAAGGTACTAAATCAACACATCACTTGGGAGTTAAAAAAAAGAAACGCCGCCATTGCTGCGGTCCCTAGCGTCACTGCAGTCCTCAGGTCATTGTGTGAATTATTGCAGTGAGAATTAGCATAAGTGCTTTCAAGAAATGTTGGGGAAGTCCTATGGTTGCAGCATCATCTGTGAAATGTAAGCCGCATATGCTAACGCACTGTCTATTTCATCACTGGGGCACTAACTGCAGTTTTGTGCAGTCAAAATTTTACAGTAATGCCATTTATTGAAAAAATTATAGGTTCAAGCTTGATAATTCTCAATTAGTGTAATAATTGTAGAACTTCTGGATTAATGACTAAATATAGGACACATTCATGTCTATCTTGTCCATCATACAAAACTTTTGTGCTTAATTGTGTTGAAGCCATTTAATAGCTGGTTTTCTTGCCTAAAGGTGACACAAGAATAAAATGCCCCCTTAACATGTTTGGCCAATGGTAGCGCACCCACGGGGTGGGGTTCAACTGTCCTTTACACATGATCATGCATGTGTTTGCCCATGTGTCTGTATATATCCACATGCAAAATATAACAACTTCGAATGAGGGGAGGGGCAGTAGTTGAACTCCCAAACTTCCACCTACCTGGGGCACTCAATGACGTGACTTTATTTCAGTACATGTGGCCCATGTCTCTGCACATTTCATTTTGGATTCTAATGTGGAATTTTCTGAATTTTCGAGGCATTAATGCATGTGTTTTTACCATTGTTTGCATTCATGTTTGCACATGAGTGGTTTGCCCACAGGGCTGCTCCTCTTTGGCCACTTCATTTATTTGTTTTGTTTCATTCAGTCAGATGTAAGATGTGCTTCATATGTGTTCCTTTCTGCTGTCTTTGTAAACCTTGCAACGCTGCCTTTATTTTTCCCCACGTTTCAACTTGCCCCTATACTAGCTCTTTTGTAGGTTAGCAATCTTGGAGTGGTTTTCTGGATCCTCGCAAAAAACTTGCTGGTTAATGTCATGAATCTATAGCAGACAAATGTGGCTTTTTTCAGGTGATGGAGACCAAAAACATGCTCTATCTGGTATCGGAGTATGCCAGCCAAGGCGAGGTGTTTGGTAAGTTTTTTTAAGGCCTCATACTCGCATAGACTGGCTTTGAGTTCAATATGCAAGTGATTGTATGTTATGTTCCGCTCTTTAAAAAACAGTCACAGTTATCACCTTCAGGCGTTTAATAATTGGGAGGCAAGAAATGCTGAACGTCACTTACGTTATTGCGAGAAAGAAAGGGAAGGCTCTGTGCTTGTGTTTGCATGATGTTGATAATTTTTCATGTAGGGTAGACCAGAGTTGCTGTTGATGTTCTATGCAGAGTTCATCTCGCGGCATGGTCGTATGCCAGAACCGATGGCACGGCGAAAATTTTGGCAGGTTTTGTTGGCAGTTGAGTATTGCCACAGCCAGCACATCGTCCACCGGGATCTTAAGGTGGGTTTCAAATCGAAAACATCAGTGTTTCATATTATTCTGCTATTAGTCTGGAATGCCTGGATTGGAGTTAACTCTTGCTTCATAAGAACGTGTTCTTTGAAGATTTGGTGCCCGAGTTTGCTGAACATATTAATTCTAGCGCAAAGCTAAAAACATAAAAAATACAAAGGAGTGCTCATCCCTTCTGTCTTTTTCATGTTTTAAGCTTTATGCCAGAATTAGTTTGTTCAGGAAATCCTTGCTTCTTTTTATAAAAAGTTGCTAAAGGTTTCGCAGCTGTGTGGAATGCAGCCATAAAAAAGTGCCATACAGGGCCCTGGGGTACGAAAAGGGTATGCTTTAAAATTAAGGAGCACTCACACCTATTTTTTCAGAGTTGTGAAATCACTACAACATGCATTTTTCATGCAAGCAAGGATGGCATTTAACATGCTTGTATGTGTGAAAATATCTGTAAATATTTAAACTTGATACTACTAATGTCTGGACGGGGCACCTTTAACATCATTGGGACGTCATGATATCCAGGAAAATGTGCTGATTTTGTGTAGCAGTAAAGATAAGTACGGTAATATGACTGGTAAAGAAGTAAATGTGTTGTGCTGCTCAATTTCCTTCTGTTCACTAAGGAACCGGGCAAAAGTGTATTGTGACTTCATGCACTACAGTAACAGGCTACTTTTACGAGGGAAGAAAAGTGATGGAGGTGTTTCAGTCTGCAGTCAGATGGTGGCCAGTTCCAAGTCGGGAAGAGATGCCTCTCTAGTGAAATTATGATCTGCCAGTAGAAATTGGAGAAACTATATTTGGAATTGGTGGACGTTCATTTGGAAATCGCTCGTCATGTTTGAAAATGTAGCACTCCTTCGAGAGTGATCAGATAGGCACTGCCAGCATGTTACTCACTGTGTACTCTCACCTGCAAAACTTTTTAAAGGATGTGAGTCACTGAAGCAAAATAAAAAAAGCAGTGAATGTTGTTGCAGCTAGCACACCGATGCGAGAATCCAGTAATCA
Organism: Rhipicephalus microplus; assembly: GCF_043290135.1. Classification (NCBI taxonomy): domain Eukaryota; kingdom Metazoa; phylum Arthropoda; class Arachnida; order Ixodida; family Ixodidae; genus Rhipicephalus; species Rhipicephalus microplus. Next base: position 1,295,016 of record NW_027464647.1, on the reverse strand, counting down.
AGCTCTCACAACCCTGTGCCATATTTCGCACCTGCATTCCATTAGTATTGCAGCTCAATGGTACGCAGCTTTGGCATTGTTTCTATCTCCAGAAAACTTTTGTAGGAGAGCAAAAGAAGTGCTACTTGAACCTGCACATATTATTAGCCAAGTGCACCTTATTTGAAAGAAGTAACTCATTCATTTACAGTGTGGCGTTCTTGTGCTTAAAGGTTGCATCTTTTTGCAGGCGGAAAACCTTTTGCTCGACTCCCACATGAATGTCAAGCTAGCCGGTAAGACATGGCAATGGCCAAACTTCTGTCTCCTTGCTCTGTTGGAGTATGCTCTAAGCACTCATGTCATATTTCATATGAGCACTGCAGACAATAGGCAAACAGCGGCAATGTTTTACACTGTAAAGAATAGTTTCGGATAGCTTACACATTTTTTAGGCCAGGGAGGGGGGGGGGGGGGGGCTGGGATGCGCTGAAAATCTTGAAAGCGGGATATACGGGATGTGTGAGATGTTAAGCTTAATAAATTCAAGTTTTTAAATTCAGACCTATATTCATTTCTGGCATCTGTGATGCACATAACGGTTGCAAGAGCACCTGTGTTCTAGTGCGGCCACTGGGGTGGGCTGTGAAGCGAAGCCGTAGGTGGCATTGTCACTGTTGCCCACTGTGATGAGAACCTTGATGCAGACAAATCGGCAGCCGTGCGAAAATGTGCATTTAATGTACGAGTAGACGTTTCGCAAAATACTTGCAAAAGTAGAGGTCTTTAATACTGAAAATTGAAGTTATCCCTCCTGACATTCTCACTACTGTGTAAAGTGTGCAGGTGCAGTGCCGAGCAATAAAAACATGATAATTAACCCCCAAGGCAGGAGGGCGGTGCTTTTTTCAGTGGCAATGAATGCCAGTGATACCGGGCTAGATCGCTACAGTATCTCATGATATGGATAGCCTTGGTTCCACACTATGACGACTGCATTTCCGATGGAGGCAGAAATGTTGTAGGCCCGTGTGCTCAGATTTGGGCGCACGTTAAAGAACCCCAGGTGGTCGAAATTTCCGGAGCCCTCCACTACGGCGTCTCTCATAATCATATGGTGGTTTTGGGACGTTAAACCCCACAAATCGATCGATCGATCCACACTATGACGGCACTTGATCCTGAGAGAAACCCCAGCATTTATCTGTAGGGCAAAAAAGTGCCGGCCACCATGCAGGCCAACTGTCACATTTCAGTCGCCAAGCACTCTACAGTCATGACACTTAAATTGCCAGTAAACAACCCTGAGGTTCAAAAATTGTTATAAAGAGAAATATATGCACTTTTGCTTTGTGAACATGCTGCCACAAGAATTTTGAGAATGCGTGCTATATTGAGAAAGGTACAGGGGTTAGAACATCAGTTTCAGCTGGTTTCAAATTTTGGCGCGGCCTCGCGATTCTTCTTCCTTACAGGGAGGGGAAGGTGTAACCCACTGTCGTGGCTGGTTTCGACGAATCGACGAGCTCCGTGCTACGTCAAGTCGCCGATCAGCGACATTGTGTCACTGCACATGAAAGGAAGATTGGTCAGGCGTAGGAAAGGAGCGCGGGTATTGTTTTTCAAAATGGAGGCTCTGCCCGGCGCGCACCGCTGTAATCAGAAAACGTGATCGTCATGGTCTACTCCATGAACTGCCGAGCTTTTTTGGGGGGGTGTAAAAAAAAAAAAAGAAGGTGGGAGCCTGTTGGCTGGCCCTTCAATGCATGTCTCTGCGCAGATTTCGGCTTCAGCAACTTCTACTCACCGACGGGCTACCTGACAACGTGGTGTGGCAGCCCACCATACGCAGCTCCCGAGGTCTTTGAGGGGAAACGATACATTGGTCCTGAGGTTGATGTCTGGGTGAGGACTCTTCATTTGTACAATGTTTCTAAGCAAACTTCGAGCTTGTTCATGTTGCGGTGGCTTGAACATTTCTCTGCTTTATTTTTGCTGCCTTAGCTTGACAGGAATGCAGAGTAGATGGTAGTGTTCATGACATCTTCAAGCTGCTCGTTGAGCCAGTTGTTTAATGCTTATGAGTGTGCTACGAGCAATAAAAGAGCAAGCCAGAATTTTTGACCAGCTATTTGGGATGGGTGTTTTTACGACTGCTGATACAGGCCATCTGTAGTATTTTGGCTGTGGTAGCATCGCGGTACTTTTTTTTGGTCTTTATTGAATGTAGTATTTACGGGTATATTAGTGCTCTGCGCAATGTTGCAATAATATTGCATTTTTAAATAATATTAAAGAATGAATTTTATGCTGTGTTTGTTGAATGCTGAAATGGTAAAAAGTGTGGAGAACTTTGATGCCCAGAATGCATCAGTAATGTTTGCCCTGATCAACTAATTTTGTGTTAGTGATTAAACTTTCAGACACAAGCTTCTGAAGTTATTAAACTTGTCTGTAGCAACAACATTGCACCGGATAGATCGTCCACAAAACAACTGCGTACAGTTGACTCTCGTTAATTCAAACTGAAAATTTCCAGAGCCCTTCACTACAGCGTCTCTATAATCATATGGTGGTTTTGGGACGTTACACCCCACATATCAATCATTAATTCAAACTGGAAGGGACCTATGATTTTTGTTTGAATTATCAAGAAGTTTGAATTATCAGAAGTTCTCACATAGATGCTATGACTCTGGGTGAGAGGACACCACACATTATGAATAGGCAATGATTTTATCACATTTAAAAATTTTTCAAGTGTTTTTAAACCCTAACTGCATGCCATGAACCGAAAGCAGAGGAGTAAGGTCCATAAGTTTATTGGCCATTTACTGCTGATCATACCTTTTAAAGAAATCACCAATTGCCAACTGCTCCGTTGATATAGATATGTGGCTTCAGCACAAAGCTCTCTATACTAGTTGCGAAGTGTAACGATTCACCATGCATGTGCCTTGTTTCAAACATTTGTTTACAAGCAAAGCCTTCTTCCTTGAAGGTCTGAGGTGCTTATTTTTCATTTTTAGACTGTTAATATTATATAAGCATGTAAATTTTTAAATAGTATTAGGAAAGCAGCAGATATTTTCGTGTATGGAACTGCAAGAAGTATGAACTAACGAAATGATGGAGTGTGAATTAAGAGGCTTTTAAATAGAAAGAATAGAAGGCCAACCAAAAAATTTAATTTTGTTTGAATTAACTGAAAGTAGGAATTATCAGAGTTTGAATTATCACGAGTTTACTGTACTTTTTCTTCAAAATTTGACATTTGTCTTTGTTTTATTAGCTTTGCTATTCACCTTGACTCATGTTCTAATGCCCGTTTTGACACACTAGTTATGTCCTTAACTTCATATCATTAGGGTTGGCGCCTTTCCCAGAAAAAAGAAAAAGAAAAACCGCCCGTTAGCGGGGGGTCACGAAGTTGAGGTTGTGTGGAAAATAAACAAAGTCCATGTTAAATCTTCAACATTTATTGTACCCGCCTTCAACATCAACATAATATGTCTACGTACATACAAACACAGCCTTTAGCGAATCAATTAGTCTCTGGTGGCAAGCGCACAAATAGCATGAGTCTTACAACGTTTGCACTCAAAACAAGTGTTAAATTATTACATATGCTGAACAAAATATTTGCCGCCGAAGTTTTCAGCCCAACTAAAAAAACTGGGTACTGAAATCCGTAGACACAACCTTCATTTCAGACAGAAACTTGCAGAAAATGATGAATATAATGCGTTTTTCACAAACCGCTGCGCCTTGAACTAGCGTGCCTTCAACTTCCTCGAACGGCCATGCCTGGAACAGGTGAGCCAACAATGCCATTCCGTCTGCTCAGCCCCCACTACAATTCCTAAAACCACTACGAGCGGCACCTGCAGCAAACAATGTTCCCAGGTGGGATAAAGCCCCTAAAGAAGGCGTAACATCTCAGCGTCTTTGTGGAAGAGAGTGAGTAGGATATAAAGGAGAGGTAGAGAAAGGAAGGTAACAAACACGGACACCTGCAGCTTTCATCCACGGTGCTCGCGCTGGCGTACAGCCTTCACACGCAAACAAAAATACGGCCAACTGTTCAAAAACGTGTGTAATAAAGTCTATTTATCGGAATAGTCGTGTCTTCCAAGTAGAATTTCAATGTTTTCATCATTTTTTCTGAGCTGTTCAGTGCTACTTTAAAAAGTACACAATGCATGTATACCTACACATGCAATAATGTGCAGTACACTCACAGCGCATAAAAAGAAATAGAGAAATCCTATGTGCTCGCCTTCTCCTATCCGCGGAACTTGAATATGTACTTGGAATTCGACTTAGCCGCAGATGAGCTTCTCATTTTCTTTCACCATCTTTATAAATTCTTTACAGCTGTACATCAAATTATACCGCACACAAAGTTCCGCTTTAACCATTGGGACGCTTAGCTGGTTTCTTTCATCCTTCCATAAGTTTCCCATCACACTGAAGACGCGTTTCACAAGTGCATTGCTGCAGGGAATGCAGTAGACATGCCCCATTTGGTTCTGCGAGAAGGGTCACTTTACCTCTTCTAAACACTTCAGCCACATCGCTAAACACTTCAGCCACATTGAGCTTGATTTCTCGTCACATTTTACAAGTCCAGGCAGAGCATCCTTCAAAAGACAAAGCTCTGAGTAGAGTTCATCCCCTTCCTCTTGAAAGTCAATGCCAAAAAGGTTGCCCGCATTTATTACCATCAATAAAGTGGGTGCACCTTTGCGCAGATACGACTCGGCGAGAGACGGGGAGTTTTCGAAGTCAAACCACTTTTCGAAGTACGCAAGGGCCCTGTCATAGACATTCACAAAGTCCAGCTTTGCAGCTTGTCCACCAGGAAGGATTTCAAGTCCCAGATTAGCCGTGACACCGAAGAACATATCCCTTCGATTAATCAGCTGTTTCCTGAGCTTAATCATTACAGCGTAAAGTTCTGTCGGCTCAAGGTGACTGTTTTTACTTTTCATTATGTTTAGAACAGTGTTGTAAATGTGCCCAGGTGTACGTTTGGAGGGCAAGCTGCTTGTCAGCTTTTTCTACCAGGCTCCCTCATCTTCTTGATGAAAAAAAAAGGACTTTTTATTTCTTCCTACTAATATTATATTATTATTGTTATCATTATTATTTACTTTTCTGTTATCTGTGGTGGCTGAGTAGCATTGGTCTTCCTACTGATTATGAATCTTCAGGAACCGTTCATTCACAGGCATTTTGGCAGCATCTTAGTAAGGAAGAAATGCACGTGCTCATTGTTCTAAATGTAGATTTCAAAATTGCCCGTGGTTGAAATTTATCCAGAGCACTCTAATACAATTAACATAGTACTACTTTTTTTTGTGCTAAAGCCTGTCAACCTGTGAAATCATTCGAGTAAGTGCTGCAGCAGAAAAAGCACATAGAAGATGCAGATAAGAGGACATTTGTGTCTAATTGCTTGTGATGTTGTGCAGAGCCTGGGTGTGGTGTTGTACGTGCTGGTGTGCGGGGCACTCCCCTTCGACGGTAGCAGTCTGCAGGTGCTGCGCAGTCGCGTGCTCTCCGGGCGCTTCCGCATACCTTTCTTTATGTCTACCGGTGAGTGATACTTTTGCAATTAGCAAACATCATTAAAGGGACACTAAAGTTGAACAATCAGTTGTTTTAGATTGATAAACTGCACTCTGACAACTGTAGTATCATAAGTTTCACTGTCATAAGTTCGTTATTAGCAAAGAAAATCAAGGTTGAAGTTTCATTTTTTTATTTCGTGCTGTAATTTCCGCGCATGACGCAAAAAATTCCACAATGTATTTTTTGTATTTTCGCGACATTGGCTCTATGAAATCTTCTGAGACTTCGTAGGCTAAGTCTATGGCACCCACAGATTACAATGTGCTTCAATTCAAATTTGATGACGTCTCAGTTTTTGGTGCGAGAATCTCAAGGCGGCCGCCTTCACCCGCACGTTTGTTTCGTGTGTTTTCTTGCTTACCAAGTGCCGTGTTGCAGTAAGATTGGTGTTTTTGGGGTTGTGAAATAGTGCTTTACCAATACGCCAAAAAGCGTTCTGCTTTTCAGTGTCCCTTCAACCTGCCTCACTTTACACCAGGTAAAGCGTATGCAGTAGACTTTCAGTAAATGGGATTATATGGAACAACTGCCTGTGATATGATTGGTTTCATACTTGTATTTTGAACCCCTCTTCATCTCTCAGTAAACAGAACCATTGTTAAACAAAACATATTTTCCAGGCCCCTTCAGGTTCCATTTAAAGAGAGTCCACTGTATTATGGCTAGGCAAAATTCAAAATCATGTGACCTATGTGTATTAAAACTAACACCTATGTGTACTAAAACTAACACGTATGCGAACAAGCTTTAATTACCTACCACCGGTCCATTAAAAATGAAAAAGGCATCTGTGGGCAAAAAAATGCGGGCCATAAAGATTGGGCAGATCTCACTACTCACCAACGGTCCATTCAGTATGCAGAAGAGAATTCATGGGTGGCAAGCATTAATTACTATTTTATCAGAAAGGTTATCAGATCATATCGACGGTCGTTTTTGGCACTGTGGTTGTCTGCGATCATTGGTGTATCTTGTAAAGTAAGAAGGAATGTGTAATGAGAGAAAACATCTAGGATAGAACAGGAATCAAATCTGGTCCCTCTCCGTGGCAGCTTAGTATTATCCTACAAAGCCATTCTTGTGCTTGAAACTCCTTTGTAAAATGACTATATGGGCTCCACGTCAAAAAAGGAAGGACCTTAACGTGTGTAATGTGGCATAGTAGAAGAATAAAACAACAACCAGGTGTCAGAGAATGGGAATTCTGTAAGGAGTGGATGCTTTCAACCTATTACACATGGCTCAGCCTTATCACAGCCGCCGTGTCTACAAACTGCACCTAATGCTTTCCAAACGTGTAGCAGGTATCTCCGACATTTTCCATTGGTGATGTGGACTATTTTGAATTCCTGGTGCAGAATGTGAGCATCTAATCCGCAAGATGCTGGTGCTGGACCCAACTCGACGGATGACAGTAGAGCAGGTGAAGCGACACCGGTGGTTACAGCCGGCAGGCATGCACACCCCAGCCACACCTGCAGCTCCGTCCGATCGTGAGGCTGCTCGTCGAGGCATCCTCGATGATGGGGTCCTTCGCCTCATGCAGAGTCTTGGTATCGATCCAGCCCGCACTCAACAGGTTAGGTGGCTGCATTGTGTGCAGAAACATCTTGCTCCTGTGTATTCCTTACTCACTCACTTTATATATCCTTCTTCTTTCACTGTTTTGACGGCAGCAATCGTAAGCCTTGAAATGATACAATCACAATCATTCATGCATTTATTAATTGCAGGGTGTGGCAAGGCAACATACTTGTTCACTTGTGACGCTGTCAACATGCTGCCTTATGAGGCTTGACATTGGTGCATGGCATTCATTAATAGTATTAGCTTGCACACCTAAGCATGGGAGTTGTGATGTTTCAGCTGACATTGTTTTACATTTTCTTGATATTATCTGACAATGTGTTATGCTTAATCACGTACAGTCATTATTAGTACAGTTGGGAGGAAAGATAATTGTAACTTATGATGATGGCATAGCACAGGAAGCGATGCTCACTTGATTCGCTCATTTCAGAATGCATTTTCTGGCAATAGTGTTCATACAGAGTGGGCATGTATGTATGCAGTCGCTAGTGCAGGAGCGTTTTGACCACCACTCGGCCATCTACTTCTTGCTCTTGGAGAGGGCACGACGGCTTGCAGGCGCTGCCACAGCTGCCGCCGACGCTAGCCGACGACCCAGCACGGTGGCCGAGCAGACGCTACGCCACGAGCCTGCGGCTGCCGTGTTGCACATGCAGGCAGCACTGGCTGCTCACCCGACCATCGACAGCGTGCGCGGGCATGCCTTCTGCCAGACGACGGACGGAAACCTCGCTACGTGCCGTGTACCAGCCACGGCACTGCTCAAGGGCTGGCACGCCGCAGCACCACCAGCCACAGGCTCCATAGACGAAGGTGTTGAGGAAGACCTAGACCCACCGGGCACCCCACCTCGACCTGAGCACAGGGACAGCCCACCACTATGCAGCCTTACTCAGATGTTAAGCCTATCCGATGCCCCTCCAGGCGCACCTCCCTTGCCAGCTTGCCTCGAACCGTGTTGTGGCACTGAAGGGCCACATCGATCAGCGGGCGACTTCCGCGAAGGCCGCCGTGCCTCGGACGGCCTGGTGACACTGCCGACGGGTCCCGTGGCATCCGTCGCCGCCACCACGACGCTAATGGGCAGTGGACACCGTGACGAGCTCTTCGGCAGTGACCGACGGCTGCCACCACCCCCTCCCGAGGTGCTTCCACTGACGCTCTGGAGCCAGAGCAAGCCCTTGCAGCGGCGGCCCCGTTGGGCACGGCCTTGGCGGCCCACACCACCCCGGCCACCACTGGCTGCCTGCGGTGGCGGTTCGCTGGGCGATGTGCCGTGCCCGTGGGCGGGCCGTGCCTGGGAGGCAAGTGGCCGCGCTGCAAACCCATCTAGTCATCTGTATGGTGCAGGCGACCATGCCACTGCGAGCCACCATGCATCCTGGGACCCGAGCCTGGAGCAGATGGACACGCTGTGAACTGTGGCCACATGTACACATGTTCTCTTCAGAAGAGCCAGCGAGGAACTCTTTTATTCGATGTGACACTTGGTTTTATTAGTGGTTCACACTCTACTGTAGACTTTGCGTGAGTATATTCAGGCACAGTTTACACACAACTAGCTGGAGCAGCTTTCTCTTGAGTACTAGTATTTTCAATAACGTTATGTTGTGTTGCGTGCATATGCGGGAACTCTTCTGTTGTGAGTTTTATCTTCTGTACGGGCATGAAGAGCCCCTGCTGTCATGATATGGATCTCTTCTGTCCTTGCATGCCTCAGTTGCAAATATCTCGCAGCTTCCACTTTTCTGAATCATTGACTACCTACGAAACTGCCCTTGGTTTCTTTGCCACTGCCAAGGAGTACCCCATGCATCAGCACGTTATGTCTGGCCATAGCTTGCAGACTGCCTGATATGCGTGTGCTGCCCGGCCCTGCTTCCACTATGCAAATGTTGAGTGCTGGTAACCTGAGTGCTGCCACAGCAGTGCAGGTCACTTTCCACAGCTGTCAAAACTACCAAATTGCGCTTGTTTCCACACACTTGTAATTTGTTTGCATGGGTTTTGAAGGAGTACACCAGGATTGTGCAACGGCCAGAAGTGCCCTTTAGCCTAAGCGGAGATTAATTTTCCAGACATTGTGGTCGCTCATGCATTTTGCTACTCTTTTCTTGTGTTTCTGGCTGCGGATGGTCTGTCGGTCTTTAAGCATTTCACGGCCAATAGGGTGCACATGTAGTGATGATATCTGTTGTCAGTGCCACCTTGTGATATGCGGCGTACTACTGGTAGCGGTTGTGGTGGCATATCTTAGCACCAAGATAGCCTAGTTGTGGTTGCCAACACTGTAATTTTAGGAGAATGAGCTTCAGAACAAGAGGCTCAACTTGTACTGTTTTGTTACCTTTGTTAGGCCTTTTCCGGAAAACTTTTGTATACTGCCAACAGCTTTTATCTAACACTGTTCTACACACCTAGCCATGTCCTTAACTAGCGTTTTATCATGTGAAGCAATTGCCTAACATACTGGGAAACATTGTGCAAAAAGCTTCATGGTCACTAGGATGAAAAAAAAATCTGTGTTTTGAGGTATATTTTAGCATTTATGGTTGACAGCTTGGATTTGAGTGCTATCATTACTGAGCATAAATGAGTTCACTCATTTTAGTGACTGGGGTAAAGCTTAATTTGCAACAGCATCAGTAGCAGCAGTTTGCTTAAAAAGCTGAGCACAAAGTCACAAAACTTAAAGGGTTGTTAGCTTAGCTGCATAATTAAAACTGAGTAACAATGCAAACAAAGTGTATTCCTATTTGAATCTCCATACACTGAGTAATTCATCATTGGGTTGTTTGGCACTAGCTGATGAATGATTCAGCACGAAAGCAGGTAAGTCTAAAGAAGGCCACCACATGACAGTCTAGTCATCTCTTGTGCATGGATCAGTGCACGAGGGTCATGGTCATGTGGTTAGAGCACATCATGGTGTGCCCAGGTGTTGTGTAATTCAGGGGAAGTAGGTTCATTGTCAGATCGGCAGAGGTGCACATTGCGCGGCAGCAAGGTTAATAGTTTTGAAACATTCCGCTGAACTTTACTGGCAAGGCGTGCTGTTTTGTTGAAACCGCGGACAAGTTGCTCGACCTTGTCACTTTGCAGGCCGTGTTTGCTTGAAGCTAGCTTGCAAAGCTGTCACACAGCATTATTGCTGTGTAACCTGCTCCCCCAGACAAGCCATGGCTCACTGTATCTGCTGTTGGTTCGCAGGTTTAGCATTCAGTGGCACAGCGCTAAGTAAATGTGTGCCTGTTTGCCAGCATACTCAAGCTAATTGCCAGTTTTGACTCTTGCTGGCATTATGAAGCCACATGTAAGAGAATATGTGCTGGCAGAAACTGTCATGTATCTGCCTTCATTTTGTTCGACTGGCACTGTTTGTGTTGTTTTCGTCATGTAAATTTGTGTGATTGTTTATTTAGGCAGTGAATAGTGCATAGAAAACTTTTCAGTATAAGCAAATGTCTGTGTATGTAAGCTTTCATATGTAACTGGGTTAAGCACGGTTAATTAGGTACAGAATGTCTGCACTCAGGGGCGTAATGTTACAGGGGCGTAATGTTACAGAACACGATGGAAGCAAGCAGGCCTCTCACAGTCTTCGAATGGATAGCAATTTTTCTATGTAGTGTCAAGGCACTGTATTACAATTAGTATGTGTGGTGCCTGGTAGGCACACTAATAGTGACTACAGATCCTCCTTTTGTCTAAACCAAATTTGTTATATTTACAATGCCTTATTATATCTCACAATCTACCGCCCCTGAGAGTGGATATAATGCTAATTTAGCAGGACCAGTATGTGTTACTGCTTCTCTACGCTAGTCATGACATCGCTGAATACCGAATAAGCAACAGTGAAATTATTTGTTCTTTTAAACTTTGAATCACTTTTAGCCACTAGGTATACCTGTTTGCGTTTTGACGTCTTACTACTAACTGTGCCGCTGCAAATGTGGATTGCAAGACTAGCTCGAGACACTAGATGCATGCTAGCACTGGAGTGCTGCAATGATTTGTTCCTTTAAATTACGTACATTGCCATCACGCTCCAATTCTGCACTGACTATATTGCAGGTGCATCAAGTTGCATTCTCTAAATTAGTGTGCAGAAGTTTGTGTACCTGTCTCCGATCTTGCTCCAATTCACCATAGACATGCTGCAGAGAAGTGCATAAAAAGTTTTCAATTCATAGAGTTAGTTCACAAGTTGCAATTCGGCCTTTAATATACCACTTTGGTGTGTGAAGTAACAATTTTTTCACTGGTCATACCGACCAGTAGTGGTACAAAGTTTGAGACTAAAACACTGAATGCTAATGAAGCTTTACTTTTTTTCAACGTGTGAAATTTATGGCAGCTTGGGTTGTTTACTGTGGCTGTGGGGGATTAGTGTGCATACACCTTGGTCCCAATGCTGCATCTTGCAAATCAGATATGTGTTGTGTTGTCAGCAGCATTTATTGTTTATTTGCTACTCGTTAGTGAACTTCAATTCAAAAACAAATAAAAGGCAGCATAGTAATGCAGAACTGTGTAGCTTTTGCAACTTAGCTTCTGTGCCTCCAAAGCCCTTGCTTGTTCATGCTCCCCATGAAGTTGCAACATAGAAAAATGCTGCTGTTTTGCCTGTGCTGGCTATTTGTGGAGTAGGGCAGAGCACAACTCAATGCTTACATTATACAGCACTTTACTTGCTAGGGGTTTCTGTCACAGCTTTGGAGGCAAGTCTCAGTGAAACTTTAATGGAGGTGCAGTGTTTGTTAGTTCAGTCCTTGCGTACATTTTTCATGAAGCAGCGCCCCATAGCAATGGTGCTGTCAGCTTGATATATCAAAGTGGCACCAAAGACATAGTAGAGTCGAGTTTGGTATACAATAGGCAGTGTCTCGTTGCCCACACACATTTTTCCCACGTGTGCTTTTCACTAGGAATTTAGAGATAGTCTCAAGTGTGCGTGTGCACGTATGCTGATCTGCTCTGGTTGTACAAAGACTCCGGAAAGGCTCACTGTGTGCTGTGCCTGCCGGGTACAGACACGTGCATTGCCTTATCCTTGTTTCGGTGATGCACCGAGATCCTTGAGTGTCCATAACTATGGTGGCAGCCACGATGAGACTTTCGGAGGCTCAGTCCAACCAGAAGCTGCCGCAGTCGTACATGTGTGGATCTGGCATGTGTGCCTGCCGAACTGTCCGCTCGCTCTGTGCGAAGCCTTTGGGTACAAAGCACATTTCACTGTGCGTGGTCACTGGCACCAAGCCGACTTGCTTGTCCAAGAATGGGAGTTTGAAACGTGTGCCGTATGTGTCGCCAGGAATTGAATAAAACATGCTCGACAGGCTATTGTGTATGCAGTGCTTCTTCCTTCGCGTATATTGGATGCAAAGCTTTTGTGCTTGACAGAAGTCTATAAATGACCTTGTTAAACGCTCTTGCCATAGCGACGTTAGTGCAGATAATGTGCGAATGCCCAAGTAACCGAGTGGCAAAGTAGTGGTGTTTATGACCTCGCGTATAGTGCTCGATTTGTGGGAACTCTTTGACCAAACACTTTCGTCAGAATTCTGCAGAGCATTTTGACATGCCATACCATTGCTGTGCAAAGGACTTTATCTGCATCTGGAACAAGTATTTCTTGGAGGGATCACATTGAGCTGTGGGCTTTTAAAACAGCCAGATATATGATATCCGAACATCATGCGTCCTGAAATATTTTTCGGTCATGGGGCAGTGTGTCTGCTGCTTGCCATTGCCACTGCTCAATCTGGTCAGTTATACATATTTGTCTGCTTTCGGCTTGAAGCCATTGCCTCTCTCTCTCTCTCTCTCTCTCTCTCTATATATATATATATATATATATATATATATATATATATATATATATATATGGATGAAATAGATGATCAGAGTTTCTTCCGGCTACCGTAATAAAAGTTATAAACTTCGAGGGTGACCCTCTGCTACGGGAACTTGTACCATTTCACTTAGATCCTCCGAAGAAGGCTGGTCCACCAGCCGAAACTGTTAGGATTAAATAAATATTTTATTGTTTTGTTTCCTATACTGCACTATTCTCGAAGTTTATAACTATATATATATATATATATATATATATATATATATATATATATAGGTATGGGATATGGCACAATGGGAGCGTTGTCAACAAGGATAAATATATTTATTTCCCAACAGTTTCGGGAGGGGTCCTCCCTTCATCAGGGGATAACTCATCCCCTGATACATGCAACTTAACAGCGGATAACAATCTCCATGCATAATTTTCATCTACTCCGACCATCTGAGGTTGAAATGAATGCTCGTATTGCTGCAGCCATAAAGTACACTAGTATAAGTTACGCGAGTTTTTTGTTGGACAAGTGCCTTGTGGAACCAAGTCGTCAAAGCCTGCCCAGACAACACAGAGCCATCCTTTGAATTACCCTAGGATGCGCTGCTTAGGATGTGTGGAAACTTCTAAGGATGCCCCAAGTATTTCCCAGAAATCTCCATAAAGGCTCCAAAATGAGACAAAAAACGAGATTCCCAGGACATCCTGTATTTAAGGCATCTTGGGATCGCAATGGGATTATATTTGGATGTTGCACATTCCACTGTATCCAGAAATTACCAGTACATGCAGCATTTGAAGAATGCATGCTAGTTAGTAGAAAAAACTGTCTTTTTGAAAGTCTTGCATTTCTTTACATGTTTTTAATACCCCTCAATGTACTCTTCCAGCGATGCAATGCACTCCTGCTTTTCCACGTGACTGTAGGCTTATAACATGTTCGGTGGTTCTGTTGCCTTCCTCTTTGCTTGTTATTTTCTAAATCTTGAAAACACTGCTCCATTATGTGTTTTCACCTACTTATTTAATATGTATATTTATGAAGGGTTGCGCAAGTTCTATATATATATGTACAGGTGCGTTAAAAAATGATCACTGAAAATGTACACTAATTCATGAAGCAACGTGCATATATATTGAAGAAGAATGGCGATTTGGGCTAGTTCGTTTGAATTCATGATAATAACGGTTGCAGCGCGAGCACGAATGTGCTAGAAGAAACAGACGAAAGTCGAGGTACGGAAGGCAAAGAGGACAACACGAGCGCTGACTACCAACTGAATTTTAATATTCGCAGCACACATGATAATATATACAACAGGCAACCTTTGAAGAGCACACGTGAGCAACGTGACAAATTCTGGGGAATGTTCTGATAAAAAGAAGGTACAAAAATGGCTAACCGGGGCGACCCTTGACCCAATACAAACTCCCTTACGTTGTCTATAAAGAGACCCTCCCCACGACACAAGGATAATAATCCAATTGGGTGCCCTGTTTTAAGTATCGATGTTGTAGATTTGTATTACTCCATTCCTCAGAGCACATTGTTAAATTATGTTAGAGATTGTATAACCAAGGATAATCATGAAGATTTGTTCATTAATGATTGTGGTGTCAGTGTTAATTCTTTCATGGAACTTTTGCTCTTCTACTTGAACTCCACGTTTGTGTCGTGGGGAGGGTCTCTTTATAGACAACGTAAGGGAGTTTGTATTGGGTCAAGGGTTGCCCCGGTTCTGAGTGACATTTTTCTTGCCAAGATTGACACCATTCTCAGTGATAAACTTGTGGATTTGGTGCAGACCGCTTTCAGATATGTGGACGACTATTTAATTTTTCTGCTGCCTTCCGTACCTAACAGGAAAAACCCGGCTGAACTTGTATTGAGTGCTTTTAAAACACATGGAGGTGGGATAGACTTCACTTGCGAAGTTCCCCAACACGGATCACTGAGGTACTTAGATATTAATATTACAGTGTTTCCAAATCACGTATGCTGGGAATACCAACCGCGAAGTGTTAAACCCTTGTTAAACTATGCCTCCTGCCACACAAAACTGGTCAAGAGAGCTATTGCTTTGTCGGCTGTAAGTGCTGGCTTATCCAAGTCATGCCTACACAAGATGAGTGATAGTGTAACTATGCAAATTACCAGACTTCTGTCAGCAGGACTTCCAAAATCTGTAATTTCTTCAGTGTGCGAAGCCTTGTTGCAAAAAATCAAACAAAAACAAGAAAATGGAGGAGGAAATAAGGAGCGAAAAAGAGTTGCAGTCGTCCCATACTTCCACAATATATCTCATGGTTTGAAGAAGGTGGGCTCGAGATATGGTGTGGATGTAGTTTTATCAGCTCCGTGCAAAGTAAGCCAGATTTGCAGAATGACGGATGAGCGACTTAGTGGAATCACCAAAAAAAGTTGGACATGTGCCGTAAAACACATAAATAAATTTGTAGATTGTGCAGTTGGTGTTGTTTACATGATTCCTTTAACGTGCGGTCGTTGTTATATAGGCCAAACTGGGCGGTGCATTAATAAAAGGTTAGGAGAACATATGAATCATATATGCAAAGGAATCAGTTCAAACCTTGTTTTGCACTGCAAAAGCTGCGGGTGCCAGCCTCGATTTCCGGGCGCGAGTGTGCTGGCACGCCACATGGACAAGTTAACTCGGGAAATAGCTGAAGCGTATTTTATTAGAAAAAATGGTGACGGATGCGTGAGCCAACGTTCGGTGGCCTTGCATGACAAAGAGTTTGCGCTTTTAGATAAGGGTTAAGCATTTTTGTACCTTCTTTTTATCAGAACATTCCCCAGAATTTGTCACGTTGCTCACGTGTGCTGTTCAAAGGTTGCCTGTTGTATATATTATGATGTGTGCTGCGAATATTAAAATTCAGTTGGTAGTCAGCACTCGTGTTGTCCTCTTTGCCTTCCGTACCTCGACTTTCGTCTGTTTCTTCTAGCACATTCGTGCTCGCGCTGCAACCCTTATTATCGTGCATATATATGTGAGAATATCAGTAAGTAGATTAATTGAAACCGCGTGGGATGATATATACCACGCCCATTAAACATCCCATAAGAGGACATGAATGGGTGGATGTATGCAGATCTCACGCATGCATCCATTCATTCACGTCCTCTTCAGGGATATTTAATGGACATCCGTTTGCTGAAGTCTACAGGACATCCATACGACTTCCTTTAAAGAATGTGGGACTTAGGTACTTGTTTGGGGCATCCTTAGGACTTTTTGTGTTGTCTGGGTGTGGTTTCTTCGTTCCACTTCCAATGAAATCTGTTCGATCGTCTAGTTGTCTGTCTAAGTTTGGATTATTAGAGACTGCCTTTGCGAAAAAGCATTCGATAATAGCAAGGCCGTAAGGTACCGACTTCACTGAGGAAGAAAAGAGGGCACTGTAGGTTCTAAATTAACAAGTCTTCAGAGTTGAGCGCTGTTATAAGAAATCTCGCCTTACTTTCACACTTTGATTATGGGATTCTGTGGCGCTGGGGATGTGGTTTGCACACGCATTCGCAACAGCGGTGTTTTTATCAGTTTGTATCGCGTCGACTTTTCGGTTTTCCGCGTAGAAACTGGAAACTGCATATGCGTGGCAAACGAACAACACAATTTTCGCGCCATGGTTCCCGATCAATGTCGTTCGTCCCTCAAAGCCCATGTTGGTAGCACCACAACTTATTTTTTATTATAGAAGTTTTGTAAAAAAATGTTTTTGTGCGCAAAAGCAATATAGTTTTATTTTTACGCTGACAAATTGACGGCAACAAGCACTTGAGGCACACCAAACATGGCCTTCGTGCTTGCGTCGCGCGGGTAGCTCGGGGCGCACAGATCGCGGAGGCAATGCGAAAACCATAGTGAAAAAAAAAAAATGTTAGTTGCCTAATCTACTTCCGGTAGGCAGAGAACCCTCCATTTCATAGGTCCATTTGTTCCGCAACTGCCGCAACTCAGCTGGCCGTCACGTGTTTATGTTTGTGCGGGAATTGAATGCCGATCTCTGCACTCCGCGGCTCACTACTGTTGCGTGTCACCGGCGCTGGCGTGCGTTTCCTGGCCGCAATGGCGAGCCAGTCGACACACCACGTTTTCGTGTACGGAACCCTGAAGACCGGCGAGCCCAACAATCACGTTATGAAGGACTCTGAGAACGGCAAGGCCACTTTGATCGGGAACGCCGTGACTGTTAAGAAGTGGCCGCTGGTCATTGCGTCGTCGTACAATATACCCTATCTACTGCGCTGCGAAGGAAAAGGGCATGTAAGTTACCGTGCTTATAGTTCGCGATCGTCATTTTCGCTTTGCTTTCTGTTGTCTCACATGGGGCGTAACCAGAATTTTATTCGAAGGGAGGAGGCATATATCGGCCATATGACTACAGGCTCGACAGGAATCGAATCTTTCGATCGTGATTGGCTGCTAATTGCAACTTGCGTAAATGTGCGGCAGCTGCCGCAATCGAGCAGCGATCCCGATCGAAAGCGCCTCGCGTGATTGCCCAATGTGATTCTCACAGAGACGCAATATTTTGTTTTATTTTCTGTTCCGGCACTTGCCAATCTATCATTGCCAAATAAGGCCCCGGAGGGCTTTGAAGTGCGGAAGAACTGAAACTGCTTCGACGTTTGGTTAGCGTTAACTACATAATAGCTATTTAAGATTCATTAACTACTTTTAAAACTCATTAACTACGAAGCGTGTTAGTTTCCTCAGAATCGGCACAGCTAGATTGAAGTTGGTCAAATGATTTATGAATTTTCTGTATTCTGATTATATTTTTACGGGTCAATATCGCACACGATGCCGTGCGTTGACGATGATGCCGCTTACAAAAACATTTTTTTATCATTAGTTTTAACGCATGTTTATAGACTTAACAGCCCCAAAAAACTAAATGAGCCCACACAGTTGATTTAAGGTAAACAGGCCTCGACTGCGCCCATTGTAGCACAAATAAAACGTAGGCCACAGCAGTACACAATACGGTACCGCATTAACTCAAAAATAGGTAAAACACAAATAAAGACGACCCCCATACATTGACTGCACTAGTACATAAGGAGAGTAATTAATTTAGATATAGAGTAAAAAAACACTTAGTACACTTTTATTTGCTGTAAGCTCAGCCATTAGATATCATCACCAGTTGATTTCATAAGGTGTATCCAGTTCTTAGTTATTCAGTGCCATTCTTTAGTTTTTATTTTTTGGTGTGTATATGTTTCAGCAAACGCAATTGCGCTAGCTCGTGCAATGTGCGAGAGTAGCTAGTGCATAGGAGAAGTCATGTGCAACAGTTGCCTGATGATACAAAGGAACTGTGTTAAGTTGGTCTATTTACTAGTTTCCTTCACGAATACAGGTTCAGATTATTTGGTGTATATTATAATAGATCCTTAGAAAAGGCCTTTCTTTGTAGTGGAGGTAGGTCAGGTTGGCGATGATAGGTCAGTAGCTCACATCGGGAAACACTTAACACATACACACACACATACATAATTTAAAGAATATTTAAATAAATTTAATTGGCAAATATAACTCTGCAACCTCAGTTACATTCTCAAGTTGAGATTGGTTTATGTCAGCATATTACTGCCAACTTTGGCAATTCTGAAAGCAATAGACCTTGAGAGCTACTTCAGTGCAGTTCCTTTTACACAGGAGATAAAAGTACACAAGGCTTGTGATATACCTAGAACACAGCTGAAATATGCAACTCAAAAAACAATTCTATCGGCCCAGTTGGTATGAATCCATATTGGTTGGAAGCACAGCCACCATTACACAGAACACACAACACAAGTGCTTTACTTCAACTAAACGTTTATTGCAAATATCAGAGTTTATAAAAGGGGTGAAAAAGAAAAAAAATAATAATAAAAGGCAGACCAACAAAAAGCACACGTGCCAGTCCTGTACATTGCTTATCTGTTATTATCTATCACCCCATACAAAAAACAAAGTTCTCTCCGCGTGAGCGAGATAGAGGGTGCACTAACACACTCAAAGTCATAGTAGAAGCTGCGGAAATGACACGTGATGATTTTGAGTGTGTTAGTGCACCCTCTATCTTGCTCACACAGAAAGAACTTTTTTTGGATGGGGTGATAGATAGTAACGGATATGTAATGTACGGGACTGGCGCATGTGCTTTTTGTTGGTCTGCCTTTTATTATTATTTTTTTCTTTTTCACCCCCTTTATAAACTCTGACATTTGCAATAAACATTTAGTTGAAGTTAAGCGCTTGTGTTGTGTCTTGTGTGTAATAGTGGCTGCACTTCCTACTAAAATGAAATATGCAATCCTTAATTAATTACATGTGTGACCACACTCTGTTACTGTTATGAGTAATAGCAGTAGAAAAACTACAATGCCAATATTTCTCTTTTGTAGCAGTCTGTACAAACAGACATCAAGGGCTACAGTTTACTTGCGCCTGTCTGATCACTGTGGTCCACTGAGGCAATGGAAGGTTAAACACATGTGCATGGATAAATGTATATTTTTGCCAATACCACGAATTTGACACTCTCATTCAGAA
This sequence comes from Rhipicephalus microplus, assembly GCF_043290135.1. Taxonomy (NCBI): domain Eukaryota; kingdom Metazoa; phylum Arthropoda; class Arachnida; order Ixodida; family Ixodidae; genus Rhipicephalus; species Rhipicephalus microplus. The sequence goes on along the minus strand of NW_027464647.1, from coordinate 1,275,381 downwards.
TTACACTTGCAGACTGTTTTTGCCTATAAAGTAGTGCAGATTTTTTTTTACACTTTTATAGTAGCTAAAGTTATGTTTCTCTTGTGATTTATTAGATGAGAAACACAGTTGAAGAGCTCACAGTGGTGTCACCATTGTTAGCCTAATATGCACAACTACAGAAATGCTTCTAACATAGTTCTTCATGTACACCTGCCATTATTAACTACATTCTCCTCTGTTTGGTTCTTGTTCTATTATTATAATATCCTATTAGTTTACATGAACTAAGCAGTATTTAAGCAGACCTGGTCAACCTCTCTCAATGATGATTATGTGATCACACATATGACAATTAATCCACACTGCCCTCATTTTAATGTTAAAACAACTTTTCTTTTTTACTTGTCTGCTCTCACTATACTGTCAATGTACACTGCCGAAAACGTGCCACAGAACTCTACAGTTTTGTTCTGTTTCCTTACTAGAGTATATCGGGGGAGCTCTACAGCGTCGACGACAAAATGCTGTCAATGTTGGATGACTTTGAGTCTCATCCCAAGTACTACCTTCGCACTGAAGAAGATATCGAACTTACAAGCAAATCAAATGACGAAAAGACCAAGAAAAGACTCAGGGCGTGGATTTACTTCTTGAAGGACTACCGAGAAGAGCTGTTGCAAAGGCCTTACATAGCCAACTATTCGTCCAAGGGAGACCACGGACTTGAATATGTGCCCAGGTACTTAAGAAAGGCTCAAGATCCCCAAAACTTGCACTGGCAAGAAGTTCTTCGTAACGAAAAAGTTACATGCAATGAGAAGGTGGGTTAACGGTATGGCACATGCCACACATAGGTTAAAGTGTTCCATTGGGGCTCTCAGAGATAGATTTATAAAGTTGTAGTATGCATTGAGTAGAGACACATATTATTTAAATTGCAGAAGGTGTGCAACATCACTTGTGTACAATAAAAATTAAAAATTATGCCGACAACTGTAAAAGTCTGCACTCTCTTTTTATATGCTAAAGTTGGTATAAAAAGTACCTAGCGTCAATTACATTATTCTAATGCCATGGTATAGAAATTGTAGAAATTGTGCAGCATTAGAGAAGTATGATGACATTAGAGATTTTAAGTGTGTGGCTGCCACATTCATTGCTAATATTTTAGAAATCCTGCAACACCTTTCCAACATGGTGGTAAAACTGCTCATTGATAGTCGAGGCTCCTAAGAACATAGCTGAACATTACAATGCCGCACACGGCCTGGAATTTACACTTAATTCTCAAAGTCCTCTAAACATTGCTCCCGCTTCTTTCAATAAATATTGCCATAAACCTGAAGTCGACGGGCTGATATGAACATCGCGAACAGCACAGTTGCTGCATATACTGCAGCATGCCTCTATTTTGCCCGCATGCATGTTTGCCATCACAATGAAAGTGAGCCGCACTTTCGAAGAAAAAGAAAGAAAAGCTCAAGGTTGTGAGGTGCTTTTACAAAGGGAAGCATCTTCTTGCCATTCCCCCTCCCATGTGTAGCTTTAGTGAGCTTGCAGGTGCAGCGACTCCAGTTGTATTTAGTGGATTATAAGAAAATTTTGTGGCTGACGACTCATGAGGCAATGAACTCGTTTAACGAATCCATTCAAGGATTACGTGGAAGAGTGTTTGTAAAGCTCTTCTAAGAGAGTGATTGTATTATGATGTCATAAATGGTCAGCATCCTCGATATCCAAAACTCTTTCGTAGATATAGAAGAACACTGCAAATTAAACACCATACAACATGAAGCTGCCATAGTTTGCATAATATTAATTAAAAGGTGCACCATAGTTTGCATAACATTAATTAAAAGGTGCATTTATCACATGGACGTCAGCATAGAACAGGCTGAACATCTGCATTTAATCTGTTGAGCTAAGGCGACAGTACATGAGATTAGTTTAATATTCCACAATGCTAGTTTTTTAAGTTTATAGCCCCCTATTTAATGCAGATGCAGAAAAAAAATTGTGTAGTTAGCATGCTGGTCTTTCACTAAAGAGTGCTAACGAAATAGATATTATTATTAGCTAGTTTTTTAGCTTCTAAGAACAGTATTTCTATTATTACATGAATAAAAGCAATAAAGCAGGTGCAGTAACAAATTAGCCTGGCAATTTCGTTATTTTGGCTTTGCAATTGTCTATTAATGTGTGTGTTTACTTCTACAGTAATGAGAATATTTAAAATCATTAGGGCTACCATAATGCTAGTTTCGCTATGGTTCAGGCAGTCATTTAATGAAAAAAGAAGTGTGCCTTCGTTAAATCTTGCTTTAGTCTTTTATTTTATTGCTTTAGTCCTTCTATTTACACACTAGATATTAGTGCAATGAGCCAATAACCAATGCCAGAATGATTGTTTTGAAATGCACAAATTAATGCATTTGTGTGTAAGTTATCACAAGAAACCGACCGGTCACACTGTTGTTTTTTGATGCTCACTATGATGAAACAGTAAATGAGCTCAGAGCCGAAGGAGCGGTTGGTTTCTTTTCTTCTTATTCCGGAGCATAATTTAAAAGTATAGCATGCTGTTTGCTTATTCACATTGTTCTATGTACAACACATATCAACAGTGACTTAGATTACACTTCATGCCAATCTGAGTTTTCCTTTCAAGCATATGTCCTCTCTGTTCCAGTTCATAGGTACTGTACAATCTAAGACAGTGAACTAATATCACGTAGCCCGATTCATTGCTCTGTTAAACTGGATGAAGCATATGATGCTACTCGGCCTATTCATGTGAAGTACTTGCAAATAATAATGTTACATTAATTAACATGTCTAGTTGGCTTAATGAATGCATTTACGAATCCCATTTTTATTGTTACCCTTTAAGAGCGTTGTCTAATTGTGAAACTGTGGCTGAGTCAAAGTGACGTCTGCTTAGTGAAAATCCTAAGCCTGTTACCACTTCAGAGATTTCCAAATTGTTGAAGTGATGTATTGAAATTACAGTGATCCTCCAATATCACTCAACGCATGCTGAATGGTTTTGTTAAAACTTTCAGTGAAGAAACGAGCTGCACAGACGACATTTACTGACCATCCACCACAGGGGAAGAATGTTGTGCCTGCCCAGTGAAATCATTTGGTCTGTGAAAAAGTTATATTTTTATTGTTGTCGCGTGCATGCACCTGTTGTTGCACATTTAAGAACAAAGTATATTTTGCAATTTTGAACTGCGGTGAGTGAATTTCATTGTTGCATGCATTGGTAACAAAGCAGATTAAACACAAAAAGGAATGCCGTTGCTGACTAGGGGCCTTCAAATATTCTAGGTTTCAAATATGGGTCAAATTGTATTTGCTCTTCAGTTTGATAATTTACTATTTGAAGTTGCCTACAGTACATGTTTCGTATGCATGCTGCTGCAAAACAGCTGTTGCCATCTGTAGAAACCAACATATTTGCAAGCAGTGACTCTTCCAAATCGTTGCTGCAGGGGCACTATGGTTGTTTCAGAGACAAAGCAGTTCTTTGCTGAACAGCGAGAGCATATGACATCTATACGTACTAACTTTTCAATTATTAAATAAACATGCCCTCCCTTGGGCATCCTAAGCAGTTGTTTTGAAATGGGAAAATGTGACATTTCGAGAATGCAACGGTGCCTACCTTTGAGACAAAATGTCAAATGTTTGGTTCTATTCAACGAGCAGAGCATTACGCAAAACAAACATGTCTTTTTACTTTTGCACTGCGCAGTATTTATTTACAATGCCGTTTTATGGTTTCCATAACTTGAGAAGGCCATCTTCACTGTATGTAGCAATGAGGTTCTGGTGAGGATGATGACAAACACCAATGACATCTTTTTCGTGAACCTGAAAGTAAAAACAAGAAATTAAAGACGGTGAAGCAGCAACTAAGCAGAAATGAGGTAATGGGCAATTACAACAGAGATAGCCTAGCTTCTTTGCAGTCATTCATTACCATTGTGTTGCAGGGCATTGTACATATTTGTCCCAAATGTATGCTACAATCTAAATGACTTGCTCACAGTTGTGCACAGTTTATCTTAAGGTCATTAATGAGCAAAATGCTTTTTCACGTATTATTGAAGTACAATTTCAAAATCTGAAAAATACGATACTAGGTAAGCCAAAAATCTTGCAAAAGGTAACTGGAGATGGCACCTTGAGATTCCCGTGCCAAACACAATGATGTCGTAGATTTTGAAGGCGTCTACTGGGTACTACATAAACTTCTAATCAATAAAAATGAAGTACAGGGCTGGTCAGAAGTTTACCTGCCACTATTCCATGTATTTATATGGCAGTGTGGCCTAGAAACTTTTGACCCCCCACCCCCCGTACGTTGTCATCTGTGGATGCCATAGACCTAGCATACGAAGTTACAGAAAATTTCATTGAGCCAATGTCACAAAAATATGAAAATGCATTTTCAAAATGATGACGTCGCACGTAAAAATTTTGGTGCGAAAGTTAAAAATAAAACTTCAGCCTTAAGTTTCTCCACTAATAATGAATCTATGATAGTGAAACATGTGGCACTAGAGTTCTTAGACATAAACTAAGTCATTGTTTCTTTTTAGTGCCCCTTTAAACAATAACATGACAATGTGCTTGCCTTTAGAGCTACTTATCCTTCTTTCTATAGCCAATATTGCTGCATGAAGATAAGAGCTATTTTGTGCTGTGGGGTTGACAAGAAATTTTAGAACAAAGGTAAATAGGGTGCACTTTTATTAAATCAAAATGCCACACCTCCTGTCTGGCTGTAGAAGCTCAAGCTGACAGTGAACACCTGCACAACTTGCTGAAGCAATGACTTATTGAAACAATGCATGCAATGTGTGTACACTTCCAAACTTCTCATATGACACGCTGAAATCCAGTTCAGTTCGCCAAAGTCTGCCACACACACACTTGAGGCAAGTCTGGTGTCTGACCAGGCAGTCACTTCACACTATACAAAGCTAGAGCTACTGTTTGCTGGTTGGGTTCAATGCTCCGTGACATACAATAATGATCTGAAGTGAAAGGAAACAAGATGACCCACACATAGAAGACATGACCTCTAACACATTTATGCAATAGGTGTGCTTGTATATATGCACCTTGTATTTGTCTCTTATGTGTCAACCCCGCACCTTTCACCTTGAAACATCGAAACAAATGTATCTAGTCTTGCATCCTAAGCGCTGATGAGGCATTACACACTTCAGTCAGCTCATGCAGTATTCTAGTTCACTGTAATGCAGCACTTTCCAACATCAAATGACGGCACCTGTAAAAACTAGAGCAGCGTGAATATCAAAATTTCGGGTGCGAAGTGAACTTGAATATTAAAGTTTGAATAAAATATTTTTTAGAATGATTTTAAGTGAACTTGCAGAGAATACCCAAGAATATTTTCAGGAAACGGGAACATTAAAGTGTTTCTTATGGCTAATTTGGTGAAGCGCTGTAGGGGCATTGCTAAATGATGTTCCCTAGTTGTCATGTAAACAATGAATATTTCAGCAGATGAATTGTGTCTTTCACATGATTTTGTACAACTAAAGCAGTGGCCATGACACTTTAAGGGGCCCTGCAACACTTTTTGAGCATGGTCAGAAAACGCTGCCGATCGGTAGTATAGGCTCCCGCAAACTCGCGAGACAAATATTATTATAGCACAGCACGCGGCCTTGAATTCACAATAAATTATCAAAGTCAGCTAAAAAATGCTTTCTATTCTCTCGACAAATCACGTTATATGCCCAAAAATCACACGTCAACGACCCATCTATCAGCCATTGGCCGATTTGAACATGGTGTGCTCGCTCGTTACAGAGATCGCCGCGGGAGGTCACTACATGTCTACGTGCGCGATCACACTGAAAAAGCAGCGCATTTGAAGAAAAAAAGAAAAAAAAAAGTGCTCAAGGTTGCGAAGCGCGCTTGACGTTTTTTTGTGGCCCTGCCATCTCTGCCTGCTCAACTTCCAGCGCTTTCGTCTGCACGAGAAAAGAAAGACTATAATTGCAGCTTGTGACAAATCTTTGTAACTCCCCTCGTACTGCACGTATCCTTAAAATTTTTGCGGCGTTCCATTTGCGAGGTAATAAGCTCTTCCAGTGAATTCATTTCATGGTTACTTGAAAAAGTGTTTCAGGGCCCCTTCAACACGGGAGGAGAAGACACTCTTTCCTTAACTCCCCCTCTTCCTCCTTCGACTTCTGTGGAGGCCCAACTGATGAGCTGAAGTCAAAAGTTCTTCATCTACTACCTACATAGATTTCACTCTCCTACATCACGGCTGCGATTGGTTGCTGCATGTGGGGGGAGGTCACATGTTTTTCACACACCATTTTTGCAAACGCGAAAGGGAAATGTGCTTTTGCAAATTTGACAAAGCAATGCTTCTGCACTAAAATGTACTGAAAGGCATGACCATTTCTCCTGCACCGTGACTCATGGATATAGTGGCACGGCACTGTTCGCTGCATGAACATGAAACAGTTCTGCTAGCATAGTCACGCTGGTGAAGTGATGTGCAATATTGACACGAGCCAAAATAACTCAATATTTTGCGGTATTGGGGTGATACAAATTTTACATCGCAGGCTGAAAGCACGTTTTGATTAAAGTACGAAACCAAAACACATCAGCAGCATTAGCAACACCGGACCGCCAGTTATTGCAGATGTAGCGACATCGCCATGCCAAATGGTGACAAAGCACATTTAAAAGGTAGTCCACAAATGCTAATTTCATGCTTAACTAGAGTCTCTTTGCTTCAAATTTGTTCCCAGTAAAATGTAAATCAGAAGTCCTTATCGAAGGACACTTATTTCGCATGCTGAAGATAACTATGTCACATCTATTTTGCATGCCCGAAACCCGTGTCCGTGAGTGGTGCTAGCAAAACAATCTTCAGCTGCATGTTGACCAGTAAAGGTTTCTATAGCCCAAAAATAAAGTATCCACCTCTCTATAAAAAAAACTTTGAGGCATTCTTGAGCAGTTCTGTGTAGACGGAGCGTTTCACGGTAACATGCCTTTAACCCTACCAGAGTTCATCACGTCGATGTATGTCCTTCGTAAACGACTCCGAAATGGTCAATGGCATACATATACGTCATCGCTTGTATGCTCTAAAACTACACCATTTTTGATAATTTTTTTGTTTAGCATATCGGCCACCTTGCGGGGATACAAGGGAAGTTTTTCTTGTGCTGATGTCTCTCCAGTTTTTTTCTTATGCTTTACTACAGCACCATTCTGACTATTGCTTACACATCCAGCCATGTTTAGGCATGTGGAAGCATTTTTCAGGCGATTTCTGCTTTTTGCGCCCACAATAACTGATAGGCAAAGGGTGTCCGTTTTACTATTCTCTCGTTTATTGCTTCCTGAAATAACATTACGCCCGTTTCCATGCAGGCGCTGACTGAAACAAACAATGCCACTGGTGTTGCATTTTTTGTTTTGGAGACTCGTAAAAACTGCTTCCGTCTAGTTGGCAATAATGAATTATATTAGCTTAATGACTTGTTCTAGCTTACTGTATGCGCACGCAACTATACATCTTTATATTGCACAGCCCGCTTGTGCAATGAAAGTGTGCTCTGATTTCTCTGCTGCAAGTGAGTATAGGGGTGATTCCTTCAAATTGCCACTCAATCGTCAGATCGGAATCCGATTTATTGGATGTCAGCCTATCGTTTGAAGAGTTAGTTACAAGTTATGATACAGATATTGATGAGCGAGCAACATCTCAAAAACCTGCATCGAAACACGATGCTGACTAGATCAAAGGTGACTTTTTTCCATCCGTGTTTTCACTTGACTCCAGTTCATGCACTTATTTTTGTACATGTGAACTACACGAACACATTACAACACATTATTTTTTTCTCGCAGTTGCATAAGCTTTTTCTAGAATTTATCTCGCTGTTATTTGCGAATAAACCATGTGTATGTAACAACACACTTTTTGGCCATTTATGAAGAAAACAGTTATTACATCATTTTCTGAAATAGATTTGCCTGAAAAATTTAAACCAGCCATAAAGAAAATCTACTCAGGTGGGCTGCACTGGCTGACAATTTCGACCCTCGAAAGGTTGATAGGCAAATGATCAAGGTGTATCCAGAAGTAACCCTAAAAATAGTAATACTACACCACTGAAGGAAAGTAACTGTCAGCGGAATAAATTTCACTTGTGAGGATTCATTTCGATAGTCAACCCAGGATCATTCCACGGGACCACGCCACAGCTCGAAAAAATCCTGTAACATTATGTGTAGATGCATATTTATTTTTAAAGCTCTTGAAGATCGAGTGTGCATTGTATTCAATGAAGTACGATATGCACTTCTGCTGCTTTTATGCTGCACTCTTTCTAGCAAGTGTGCAACGATTTAGCTGCTTAGTCACATAGCGTGAATCTGTGGTGACGGCCATTAACCTTTTGATAGGCCAGCAGTTCATTAGGAGAAGGTTTACACCCATCATACAGAAGTGCTGTGATCTCATTTTTTGGCAAGTGTAAGTGCTATTTTATTTTCCAGAAGTATGAATACCTTGAATAGTCGAATTCCAGGGTAAATAGAGTTGAATGGTAAACACTATGGGGAAAAATTTTCGAACACTCCTAGTAAAAACACAATGAGAAAACAGTACCTACCCCAGAATAAGAATCAACAGCAGAGCACAGTGCTTAAAACTGCTCACAACATTTCAGAGATCCACTAAAACGTTACCAAGGTGTGCACAGTCACTGACCTAAAAATGTCAAGAACGCCAGGCTGTCTACTCACCGTGAGCGTCCGGTCAAGCGTGCCAGAGACGGTGGAGAAACAGTACAAGACGTGGTCCTCACCCACGCAGTAAATCCACTCTCCCCTTGGAGACAGTGTGCAGCAGACGAAGTCGCCACCTTCCCTTTTACCGCTGGAGAAGCTGCGCACAATCTGCACAGAACCAATGCACAGATATAAGATGCCTAAAGGCCAAGCTGCAGCATTTGAGTGTGCTGTCCTGTATGCCAGAAAACTTGTAATGGTCTAGAGAGTCATCACACTTGTTTGAATGTGCACCGGCGAAAAAGATGACAAGTTGAGGATCACACAAGGAGATCGTTTCAGATGTCCCCAATTCTGGAGGAACTGACTGTTAATTTAGACTAAAATATCATTCATTCGTACTGCCAATAGCTGAACAGAAAAATCGAGTCCCATGGCTCACTGTCATTTTCATTGTACATCTAAGCCTTTCTTGAGTGGTTTGCGTTGTAGCTGTAGGAAAAAAAAAAAGGAAGCAGAAGCAACTAGCCAGCTATGCTGAACTGGTAAATCTGAAATAAACGTCCGAAGAAATGCCAGCCCAAAGCTGTTGCAGCACACTATTTACGCCTCCACAGTGCGAAACCATACATTATCACAACTTGCATGCCGACAAATGTACAACAGGGACTCGCCTGTCCCTGCATGTTCATGATGGAGACTGTGTTTGAACGGTTGCAGACGACAAAATGTTCGGGGTTCTTGGGCAGTGCGTGGATTGAGTTGACAGTGATGTCACTGCCCATGCCGCTGGCCGTGCCCCCGGCTGCACCGAGGGACTTGAAGGTGCTCAGGCACTCGGTGCTCTTGACGCTCCACAGCTTGACCGTGCCATCGGAGCTAGCACTGAGTAAGTGGTGGCTCTCGGGCGTGAAGATGACGTCGTTCACAAACGAGGTGTGGCCACGAAACTCCTTTAGCAGCTTCCCAGACTTTAGGCCGTGGATCCTGCGAGCATGCAAACACAAAAACTAACCTGAAGATTGATCGGCTTATTTACTGATAAAACATCACAAACAAGAATGTAAGCTCCGCCTATCACAGTAAGATGCACCTGCTCTCCATTTGTGAAAGTTAGTCGTGCATGATCGTTCCTGCTTGAACGACAACTGCTTTTTTTTTTTTGGCTAATACAAATGCCATGCATACTATGAGTAAAAGGTTCGTTACTACCTGAAGCATTACATTTGGCTGAACAGTGATGTCAGAATCCCTGATGATTGTTCATAATTCTATTGATGATTATTCATGATCATGGTATTGATTATAGGCAGCTGTTATTTTATCTATTGATAGCTACCAATACCTATTGATTATGGACGATTATTGTCAACCAGTCAAAATTTTTTTTCTCTTGGTCAGCAAAGCCTTTCTCCCCCCCACACTCTCGGCATGCTCCCGTGCCGCCCCCGCCATGTCGGCTTCGTGCAACTTGGCCCTTTGCCTCAGAAGGTTGCTGACCCTTGCTCTACACTGCGATTGTCAATGTGAAGGCTTTTTAATGAGCACGTTGTGCTGTGCTCACCTGATGGTTTGATCAAAAGAAGCACTCAGAAGCTGACTGCTGTCCCGAGAGAAACTGAGGCACGTGACACCCTTGGAGTGGGCACGCTCAAACCGCCGCAGACACTGGCCTGTCTGGATCTTCCACACCTGCACGACAACACATGCAGCTGTACTAAAGCCACCAGGTAACTGAAATGATTTCATCAGTTCCCTCAAAGCAAGAGTCATGGACGTCGACCGCGCCAAGTCTCTTTGTAATTTCTGCATCAGCTTCTGCCGACATCCTCAAGTATTAACAGGAAGTAGAAAGCATGGTAAACCAAATGAAATGTTTCTTGCTGCATTCTCCTAGCTGCTGCGCCACAATTTTTATGATCCCAACCTACAGCCCATCCATTCCATGTTGTCACGACCAAGTTAAAAAGACATAACAATGCATAATACACTTTGAGGATAAAAATACAGAGGGAGTAAAAGAAATAATAATAAAAAAACCTTCTAGAGCATTATTTCTACTGCGAATGACGTGGTTGCTAAATATGGCTTGGGCCTCAAATTCAAGTCACGCAGGTTAAAAAGATAAACATTGTTCAAGTGCAGTATGCTAATAACTAACACGTTTTTGCTCCCCAACCAGAGTGTGCATGTATGTGCAACATGTTTATGTGATGGTATTACACACCACAAGACAAGTCTATAGGTGCGAGTAAGCACACAAGCATGACACTATTAGCAGACTTGCCTTTATTTTTCCATCCTGTGCACCAGATGCCAGCATTTCAGAATCCCTGCTGAAGCAAATGCAAATAACCGCGTCATCCATCATCATGAAATTGTCCTGAAAAGAATAAAAGAAAAAACAACAATAAAAAACATATCAGCATGCACTCCTAGCAGGACTTAAAGCAAGATTTGTGGTGTCACTTGCTTTCCATATCTTGCAACTTCTTCCTTGCATGAAACTGTTGCTTTCAGTATTGCAACACACTGAGGGCAAGTGGTAAAACTAGATGCAACATCTACCACCTAAATAACGGTCCTTTTACAGACCTAGTGCACTATTGCACACAATCATGAAAAAAAAAAAAAAACTTGCAATGCAAAGATAAAGTGTACATATAAATAAGTATGTACTTTAATATACTTGATAAAGAGTGCATATGAAAATCTCAAATGTACTCCATGCACACAGCTTCTTCAATGTGCATCAAAGCAGGAGTTTTCAAGCTTCCTGCCTTTGGAAAACCCTTGCAGCTTATCCAAAGCATTGAAGAACCCATTGCCCTCTATTCACAGATATGTTTTTACACAGCACAAAAAAGAAGTTAACTTCTTTGGCGCAAACAATACGGAAAAAAGGAAAAAAGAAGGCGAGGAAAGAAACAGATTGCGCCAAAGAAGTTAACTTCTTTTTTGTGCTATGTACCAACTAGACCCAACGCAAGTTTTACTGATGTTTTTACACAGTTCCACCACAAGGGCTCACTGATAGAGACAGGCTGGTAAGAGTCAACTATTATGCAAAGCAGCTGGCTACCAAACCCACAACTTGTCCCGAGCAGAAAACACAGTCACTGTTGCAGGCGTTCCTACCTGTGCCTGGTACTTGAGATCCCGGCGGATTTTGCCAGTGGTGAAGTTCCAGACCTCTATGAACCCGTCCACAGAGCCCGTGACCAGAAACTGCCCATCGGGCGAGAAACGGGTACACTCGACGTGTGCCTTGGGCCCAAAGCGCATCATGCGCGACAGCTGTGTGGGGAAACGCTCCTCCTCTTGCTGGCCTCCTCTGTGGGCGGCTCTGCCACGGAACAAGTCGAGGGTTGTCCCAGGGGGCAGAAGACCCTGGTGTTGCTGCCACTTTAGCGCCTGGCCAAGCAATGCCAGGAGACGTGAGGGGGGCACCACGCTCACCTCTCCCGACAGGGCCTGCGCTATCGCTGTCCGCCGCCGTTCTTTGCTGCTCCCGCTGGGGTATGCCTGGACAAGTCACTACATTTACTCGAACGAAACGTGCATATTTTTTTTCCTGATAAAGCCTGAATAACATACCATTCTATTATGGTGAATTGTGGTTTCTTTTCTGTTTTTCTGATTGACAACACAGTGGAATGCTATACATCACTTACTTATTTTCCTTTCGCTTTGTAAGCTGATGACGTGAATACATGTATAAACAGAATCCCATGTAACCCTTGGGCATCTTGAGCACATTTCAATCACTGTTGTAAGTAAAGCCTCCTTACCATTTTTTAAAAAGACAAGTCTTTCATGCACGCTCTGATGCGGCTCCTGCACGTTCAAATGCAACCCTGTGAGCAGCGGTGATGATGTGCAGAGAAGATAAAGCTGTTACCTCAAGACACACTCTGCAAGCTGTAACCAACACTTGTGAAAGCAACCTCACCTAAATGCCCCAGTTTATCTTGTGCAACCAAGCAGTAATGCAGCCATGGTTGAATATTTATGATGTACGCAGATGGGGCAACCTGCTAGTCTGTAGCACACAAAAATTTGGACAGTTGCATCACTCTACCGCATATGCAACAACACTCGCTGCTCAGAATGCAAGCTGCAAACATTATGTTTACCTCTTGCGGGTCGAAATAGGAGCGTGCCAGCTGGTTTTCCAGGTGAATGTATCTTTCTGGCTCTTCTTGTTTCAACTTGATCATGGGATCCGTCTGCCTCAAGAGAGATCGAGCTGCGCCAAGTTCACGCAGCTCGATCAGCTCTAGCACCACCTAGAGAAAAGAGAAAGAAGAATAACAAGATATGGCTGCAACTTCATCGAAATAAAACATGTTTACAAAAAATTGGTCATCCTCTTTTATTTGTTAATCAAGCACATTTATTAAAGGCATTAATCTTTTTTTCTTTTTCTAACAAATCTAACATAATCTAGCAAATGATTTCATAATTACCTATTGTCTAACATTTTAAGATTATGAACAATTCTTTTATATAGTGAGGCACCGCTCGTTTCATGGCCGATCCCCCATGGTGGGTTGTGCCAGGAAAAGAGGGGCAGTCAATCAATCAAATAACATGACCAAGAAAATAGAAATGCCATTCCATGTATGCAACCGACAGCTTATTAAGCATGATGATCGGGTCGCATTGTACACTTTATTGGCCTAATACCATGTCAAAAATGTAAGTAAAAATTGACCATTGGCACTTACAGGAAATTATGTGAAAAGAAGCACACAAAAATTCGCTCAAATGAGTTAAATACATTTACGCTACACGCAGACTTCGTGCCAAATTGAAGGCGCCGTGTGACCTCCCCGCAACGTTAAGCATGAGATAAAAGAAAGACATACCTGCTCATATAAATCGATGAGCTTCTTGTCCGGCAACTTAAGCGATTGGACAACCTTGAGAACGGTGTCCCAGTGACCACTGTGGATATCTTGGACAAAGCTGTCGACACTGTCTACTGTATTCAGGGATATGGACGTCTCTTCCTGTAACATGGCACAGAGCAATGTTCCTTAGCAGGAAGCACTTATGTAACATAAGAATGGCGCTGCTTGTGAGCTGGCGGTTACCTGTAAGACTTGAAGAGTCCGAAAGAGGTTGCTCTCCTTCAGGTACTGCTGTATGAGACGAACGACGCTGCAACAAAATTCAATTCGATACAGTCATCTTAAGCACTCGGTTCAAATGCCTAATAAAATCACTAACAAGCTTTCTGAGCTGTAAAGCTCAGATCAGAAATGTAGTAAAATTTGAACTCGGAGAATAAACACAATGTAAATGTTCAGATCACTGGAACAAGTGTTCTCTACGTGCGTTTTGTTGATGTGAAGTTAGAAAACGATAGAAAGCGACAATTTTTTATTTTGGATGCAGGAAAATGAACGGTGAGTGAAGCAACTATTAAAATAACATTCTACGTTATGTGTAACAGTTCATAACTACAATAAACACGATGCAGTAAATGTTCGGATCACTCAAGTTGGCCAACTATGCGCGTGAAGTGAAGATTTCAAATTGAATAACGTCGAGAAAGCACGGTTATTCAATCTTCAAGCAGCAAAGATGCAACTGAGCGCAACAAATATTAACGTGGCATTGTTCGTTCCACGCAACAGCGTCGATGGATAAAACAGATGAATGTATCGGAAACTTACTCCGCTGATTCGATCTCAATCGCCATTTTCCAAGCGCACGTCGACTGCAGCGCCGCTGGCGTTGAGGGTACGTCAAAAATTTACTCTCGACTCCATTAAAACTTTGCAGCGCGCGCACGCATGCGCAGCGCGGGGCAACTTCGGAAATCTTGACAAAAAACAACAAAGTATCAAACCACAGTTCACTTTTGTGTCTGAGCGTGAGTGCAGTGTCTGTGTGCGTTGTTTTGACACAGCCTTCCTCTGTTGTCGGGGCCGGAGTGTAACACACGGAACCAGATGACAGTAGGATGCGTTCTGAACTGCTGTTTTTTATTATAGCACTATATGCAACAACAGCTGATTGCGGTAAGTGGAGTTCGGACAATGTCTGTTTCGGATATCCGAGTCAGGGCTAGAACGCTCTCACGCTCCTCTGCCTGTGTCCCCAAGCCCTTCGCTTCATTCGCTTTCTCGCCTTTTAGGCTTTTTGATGCTACAGCTTTTTGTCGGGGCGTCTTTCTCTCGTGCTGTCGATGCTGGCATTCTCACGCTGAGGTTTAAAGCAAGAGCGTCTTCCCATTCGACATCCGAGTCGCGACTGCCGATGGCCATTTTAAAATGATATATTGCACGTAGCGTACTTGATCAGCTCCGTTCCTAATTGTTCGGGAGTGCACAACACGGGGCATTTCGGCTGAATATGCTAGATTGAATCGATACGTTTCTGCGTATGACTCCAGCGGCCTTGCTAGCGCGCTCTTTCGCGAGCAAGGCGGTCCATTGTGCTCGCTTAGCAACCGCCGGAAATTCACCGAAATTACGGGAGCATGCTGGCATTGTGATGCGCGGCCTGTTTGCCTTAATCCAAAGCAGCCGCGCTCATCTTTGTCCTGTCCCAAATGGAACGCGAAAGAGCGAGTCCCCGTAGACAATTCGGCACGCTCGGGATAGTGGCCAGCGCAATACCTTGCACCGCGAGTTCGCAGGCGTGCTGTCAAGAGTGCGACGTGCGTTGCCTTTCCACACGGCAAGGACGGTGCTCGCCCCTCTGTGCCTAGGTAACGTTCGCGTAGGCGTGAGTCATACACGTTTCCGTCACGTTAAGTGAACTGAGCAAACTTCAAAACGAAGCAGTTACCCTGTGTTTGTAAACAGCCGACGATGTTCCACACGTACTACTATATGATGCGCTTATTTAAATGTCATGGATTAACGCATTAAATATTTCGTAGTGGTGTCATATTTGACGCATAATGTAACCGGTAGTGTCGAAGGCCACATTGGCCAACACACGACCTCTCTTTAGGGTCGTTTGTGTGGGCATTATTACCGGCGGATGACATTAGCTGGACTTTTGGAAGCCCTTCATCGGGCTCACAGTGCGGCTTTTGGAAATCAACGCCGCGTCGTTTCCCTAAGAAAATTGACTCGCCCTTTCACTTCCGTTTCTCGTTCCTGTCGGAACGAAAGTTTTATAAACAAGGAAGTTGTCGCCTTGCCAAGAATCGTCTCGCTTTCTGGCACTTTCGCAAGTTGGATGCCGCGTCTTTGTGAAAGTGCTTGGTAGTCAAGAACGCGTTACTTCGCATCGATCAGTCTTTGAGACGCCGGCCTCTTCCCTATGCTCCTTTACGGCTTCCCTGCCTGTGAGAGCTCAAATGGTTTCGTTTGTGCCCCCATCATGCTTTCACAATAGTTAGGATGTTAGTAATACTACCGAAAAAAAAAAAAAAGTCGGGATTGTTCACGAGGACCCTAAAAATGCGATCTCGAAAACACATTGTTTCTAGCGTCATTAATAAATCGCGTTTTCTTATAACATTCGAAACTCAATTTGCGCCACTTTGTGGCAGCACTTGTGTGTCTGATAAAGATGCGGAACCCAATCCAGCGCGGGCGACTAGCCAAGGAGACTAAAGTTTCTAGCGCAGCTTCATGCGGTCTTAATCGTTCTGTCAGTGATTTTGGGATTAAACGTAGGAGGGAAAGCGAAGAATACTTTGAGCAGCTTGTTTCGATCGGATCACACAATTCTGTGGGAACTTGGCGAGAGGACCGGAAACTCAGTCCGACGCAGCGTTGGTCGCGATTGCCTTGCGGCTGTCGACTGCTTTGATGCGCAGCGTGCCTATCCCATTTTCTCGGAGCCCGTCTGTACACAGCGCACGGAAAAGGCGGTGACGAGTGGGCGAACACTGGTCTCTTTAGGAGGTGGGCAATTACACGCTCCAAGCGTCTCGGCCCGATCCACACTATTTTTAAATGAACGGCGCACTTGCAGACGGAGAAAGGCCGGGTAACTGCCGCGCGAGCCTCGTGCTGTGTGGACGGTGATATTTTCCCTCCATTTATGGTTCTCGCACGTCGTCCTTGGGCTTCAGTTGCGTGTAGTAATAATTAAGTTGGCAGTACGTGAAGTGGAATTGCAGCCTGTCTAGAAGTACGCGCTAAAGAGAGCTTATTCAATGACCGGGGCAATGTCTGATTGATTGATTTGTGGGTTTTAACGTCCCAAAACCACCATTTGATTACGAGAGACGCCGTAGTGGAGGGCTCCGGAAATTTTGACCACCTGGGGTTCTTTAACGTGCACCCAAATCTGAGCACACGGGCCTACGACATTTCCGCCTCCATCAGGAATGCAGCCGGGATTTGAACCCGCGACCTGCGGGTCAGCAGCCGAGTACCTTAGCCACTAGACCACCGCGGCGGGGCAGGGGCAATGTCTGTTCACGCAACTGGTTAGCTCTAACTAATGTTGCTAAATTATTGCTAATTTTGCTTGTTAGGATCGCGAAATGTTGCCTAGTGCAAGCTCGCACGTGGTTCTTGGGCCACAGTTGTGTGCAGTAATAATTACGTCGGTAGTACGTGAAGTGCAATTGCAGCCTGTCTAGAAGTACGCACTAAAGAGAACGTATTCAATGACCCGTGGCAATGACTGTTCACGCAACTGGTTAGCTCTAACTAATGTTGCTAAATTATTGTTAATTTTGCTTGTTAGGATCGCTAAATGTTTAGTGCAAGCTAGCGAACAGTCTTCACTTTGGGTTGAGTCGTCTTCTCAAACTTTTTTTTTTTGGGGTTGGTGAATTACCAACAACAAAAGAACGGACAATGAACTTGTATCGGCACAAGACTGCATTCCAAAATATTCTCAAAGTGACTGACATAGGACATTTTTAGAACTTCTAAATAGCACGAACCATGCATTCAGTGCCAGTGGCATCACAATGACCGTCATCGTTGTTTGGCGCGAAATACAAACAAAAGCTTTGGTATTTACTTTTGCTTCTACTGATCAATCAGTTCCCGCGAAATAAATACTTCTTTTCTCATGGTATGCTTCATATTAAAATAATGTGAGTACACTTCTGCGATACTGTTATTTGCATCTAACAATAGTTGCGAAATGGGGTGTGTTAGGTTATTTGGGCCATTTGGCTTGTTCACCTATGAAAGGGGCAGCAGTGTGTGAATGTATGGCCAAAATACAGACAGACGCATATTTCGACCCTGTAATGTAATCCGCGTAGGATCGAATGTGGATGTCACTAGGTGTGATTTCCATCTCGACTTTCATAATCGCTATATACTCGCTATTGGAAGTGACGTACGACTGGTATAACACTCCAGTAACACGTGACGTTTATAGATCGCGATCGGAAGGACCTCACATGACTGACTACGTCCTCAAACTCACCTCATCCAGTGGACTGCAGTTACGAAATTGAGTCCACGTGATAGTGAAGGATGTTTGAGCGCGCATTAATATAGGGGAGAGTTCGAACAAGATGTCACTTCGCGGTGCCACTAGAAAGAACGCCTTTGCTATGCTTCGTGTATGGGTCATTTGTGAAGGGGATTTGTGAAGCTAGAAACGTATCGATGCATATATCCGGAATAACTAAAAACTGGGCGCCGCAGTGTTGAATTGCGCAGACAGGACGGCAGGGTTCTGTGCAGAAATATTTTTCCGGGGGTGGGGGGGCACCACCTTGATTCAAAGTGGGGGCCGGGCAGGCAAGTTATCATTTTGCGCTATCTATGCACGGCTAAAAACATTTCGGGAGGGAGGGGGCTCACGGGTTTGTGGAGTGTCACCCCCTGGCTAGCCACCACGCAGGACAGAGACGACAGTCAGAGCGCAAGTGTGTGTGTCTTGCTCTAGTCCCTGTCTTCTCCGTAGTACTGTGGATAATGAACCAACCGGCCCAGTGGTCAGCCATTGTGGACTCCGATTCTGAATATATATATATATATATATATATATATATATATATATATATATATATATATATATATATATATATATATATATATATATATATATATATATAGCTCAGTGGTTAGAGCATCGAACGCGTTATTCGAAGGTCGTAGGTTCGATTCCTGCTCACGGCTGGTTATTTTTTCATCCACTTTTCCTTATTCTTATTTACATTCCATTGGTTCTAATAACTTCCCCTGTACATTCCTTGGCATTACTGTCTGTTAGATCTCATTAATATTGTGTTAAAAAACGGAACAACGAGCCCTTAGGTATACACTTCTTTCCCTTATATATATATATATATATATATATATATATATATATATATATATATATATATATATATATATATATATATATATATATATATATATATATATATATATATATATATATATGCAGTGTCCCAGGTAATTTTAGCCAGAGTTTAAAGATATGCCGGCACACGCGATTACGACGCGACCAAATGCATGTTGCTCACCGTTGCCTGGAGTTCTATTATTTGTAGACAGTGCATCATTATGAATTATATACAAGTTTTGTTCCACGGTTATGTTTTAATCCGTAGAGTGAGACCGCTTGGGGAGCTTCACGAAATTGGCGGTTGAGTCCCGTATCATCACGAAAAAAAAAAAAAAGCTATGAATCGCAATATGGGAGCAAATAATGCGAATACCATTTAGCAAAGCCGCAGTACTTCAGTCCGTGTGATCCATGCTGTATAGCATAGTGATAAAGCTATGGCGGTTATATAAGTTTAGGAGATGATGTCTTCGTGAGCGGTTCGTTTTGCAATACATTAAGAGATAAGATTGTTACCCGGTGGTGTAAAAACGGTTGCAGCATGCGCGTGATTCACGTACGTAATTTAGCGCTCTCATTTGTAATTGATTTGGTTGCGCTGTGTGTCGCAATATCCGTGTCTGTCCGCAACAACACTGGCATGGAATTGAGTAAACGCAGCTCGCTATTGCTGGCCTATATGTCAACGTGGCACGCGGGAGAATTAACTGCCGTGGCCCGCGCGCGTCTTCGTAACAGCGGAATTGTTTAGCTAGTTGTTTCTTGTATTTAAAAAAAAAACGGTCATTACAAATGGCTATGTGCCCGCATAAATCGGATAAGTCCCAGTACTCACCACTGGTCCAATTAGTATGAAGAAAGGTAATGTAAGCAGATGGGTATGTGCCATCGTGCTGCCTGTCACACAATTATCATCGTAAACCGGTACGTGCCCCCCCCCCCCCCCCACACACACACTGTGCAAGTTTAACCTCGATATAACCAAGCCCAACCTAGCCACATCATGCTTAATCTCGGCCCCGCCGTGGTGATCTAGTGGCTAAGGTACTCGGCTGCTGACCCGCAGATCGCGGGATCGAATCCCGGCTGCGGCGGCTGCATTTCCGATGGAGGCGGAAATGTCGCAGGCCCGTGTGCTCAGATTTCGGTGCACGATAAAGAACCCAAGGTGGTCGAAATTTCCGGAGTCCTCCACTACGGCGTCTCTCATAATCATATGGTGGTTTTGGAACGTTAAACCCCGCAAGTCAATCAGTCAATGCTTAATCTCGATATAGCTAAGAACTTCCACCTAGCTACAACAAAGTTCTGGCTAGCTAAAGCTACAATAACCAACCCGTTGAGATAATCGAACGCTTGCTTTCAGAGCTATATTCTGTATCTCGTGCTTGGGCGTCCGTGTCGTGTTTACTTGTGGTTTAATTCGAAAAATCTATGCGCTGAGAATCCATCTAGCAAAAGCCCAGAAACGACCTAGAACCAACCTGCATCGCCAGCTAAGTCCTTGAATGAACCCATTAAAAACCAGATTAGTTTCCTGATCTCGTCCAGATTCGCTCTTTCAAGCGTTGTGTGGCTTTTTAATGCTGGAGGCTGTGTCAATTTTTATTTTATTTTCCAGCTGCCCTTAATTACTGGGAAAGTGATCGAGGCGTCCGTGAGATGGCCTTTGCTGGGCAGAGAGCGAGTTAGGCAATTCACTGCTTTTTTTTGGGGGGGGGGGGGACACGGATCATTGCAGCTTAAAATAAAGCGGTGATTGTGTTTGACGAGCGTGGCGTCACATATGACTAGTTGCCGGGACAATACAGTGATACGCTATCGCAAATGGCACACATTTGGTGCTTATCGGTAGCTGTGGTGGGCAAGGATGTGGCACGAAGTTTGTTTTCCTGACTCAGTTCAAAACCATGTTTACTCGCGCAATCGTACCAATTGTTGACTTTCCGATGTAGAGGGGGAGAATAAACTGTAGACCCGATACAGTGAGCAGTTCGATTGATTGATTGATTTGTGGGGTTTAACGTCCCAAAACCACCATATGATTATGAGAGACGCCGTAGTGGACGGCTCCGGAAATTTCGATCCCCTGGGGTTCTCTAACGCGCACCCAAATCTGAGCACACGGGCCTACAACATTTCCGCCTCCATCGGAAATGCAGCCGCCGCAGCCGGGAATCGAACCCGCGACCTGTGCGTTAGCAGCCGAGTACCTTAGCCACTAGACCACCGCGGCGGGGCGCAGTTCGACTGAGCTTGGTGCTATAATTTATCCGCTTTTTGAAGACGCTCTAAAGAGGAAACATTGAGGCGGTTGCGACTATTGAAGTGTTACGTCATTTTCGAAATTTTACGCGTACTCACTGTGTCACTTCGTAGGCGTTACGTTACAAATTTAGAATCGTTTTGTCGTTTTACGGCCGTGTGCCTCAAGTTTTTTGGAATCGACAGCACTTTTGGTTAAATTGGGATGGTGTAGGCCATCTTTAATTAAAAAGCAAACAAACACACTTTGAAGACGCTTGAGTTTCGCCGTCGAAAGTTTATCTTGAAACGGATAAAATATATGAGCAGGCGATGCTCGCGGAACCGATTACGCTATCGCGTGATAGGGAACGCGATAGCGTTCCCTATCACGCGATAGCGTAATCGCGCATCGCCTGCTCATGTATTTTTTATTTGCATCTTTCTCGATATTTCGGTCACGGACAAGATAATTTTTCGCTGACAGCCATCGACGCCGGCACTGAAGTTTCTGCAAAACTAGCTCTTTAACGGTTTGGAGTTAAATGGGCGTCATCTGTTCTATCGTGGGTGAGGCGCACGATAGCTTCAAGGCGGTGTCACCACCACTGGTTTCACATTTCCCCCTTGTTCCTGATTACCAAATCAATCTCAGCAAGAGTGGCTTTTCCCTTTGATGGTTTGTTTGATGGTGCTTTAGTATATGCAACTCAATATCTTTCGGGGCCACTGTAGCGCGTACAGAAGCGTTTTGTGCCTGCGTCGTATATCAACTTTGCACGCAAATTCTCTATTCTGAAATTTGATGCATGACTCCCTTCCTCACCCCTTTTACGCTAGAAAAAGCTGTGCGATCGTTAAACGGGGAGTGCTTGTTAAATGAGCAACCAACGCTTGCACACATCCTGTTGTCTGGTCTGATAATGTGACGTCCGATAATGGGGTGCGGGGGGTGGGGGGGAGGCGCTTTCGTCTTTAAAAGGTGAACGATCCTCCCATTTCTGGCTCTTTATTGTCACCGTGCAATTATCTGCTGTGATTGCTCGGCTGACAGTCGCAGTGCAACATCACCTGTCTCCCCGCTGTTCTGTGGCGATCCACCGCTGGTGTTTGATACCCCGCAGAAATACCCCAGTCTGCGCCGTCACAGTCATTGAGGTCGCACGCGCTAGGAATGCAGATACCATTCAATGATGATAGTTTATGCGAACACCAGCTCCGTTGTGAAAGTATCTGGTGAAAGAAAATACGGCTGCTGTTAGCAGAAATCGCGGGCTCGACCACTACCTAGCGATCGCTCCAAAACATTTCTCGACTTTTTTTTTTTTTCAGATCTTGTAAAAGAAATGTTTTTGTCTGGTCGTTCTCGGGTCGGCTTGCTTTAATGTGAACGTTTGTGATCGATGTTCATATACCTGCCTTATGCGTTTCCGCTCGGATCTCGCCTGAACCACGGCCCGGTGCGACTGTGTGGTTCCGAAATAGTCCACGAGCACTCATTTTGTTCACCGCGATTTTGTCCCTACGCTTTAGCGCACGTTCCCGGAACGTGTCGCACAGCCAGACGAAGAACCGGAAAGCCTCTCGTATTGTACCTCTCATTTCATTATCGCGTGTAATATCCTCGAGATATTGCCCAGCCGCGGTGGTTCAGTGGCTAAGGGATGCTGACCCGCCGGTAGCGGGATCGAATCCCGGCGGCTGCATTTTCGATGGAGGCGAAAATGCTCTAGGCCCGTGTGCCCATATTTGGGTGCACGTTAAAGAACCCCCACGTTGTCGAAATTTCCGGAGCCCTCCACTATACGGCTGCTCTCATAATCATATGGTGGTTTTGGGACGTTAAACCCCACAAATCAATCAGTCAATGCTTAATCTCGATATAGCTAAGAACTTCCACCTAGCTACAACAAAGTTCTGGCTAGCTAAAGCTACAATAAGCAACCCGCTGAGATATGCGAACGCTTGCTTTCAGAGCGATATTCTGTATCATGTGCTTGGACATTTGTATCGTGTTTACTTGTGGTTTAATTCGAACCCCGGCGGCTTCATTTTGGATGGAGGCGAAAATGCTGTAGGCCAGTGTGCCCATATTTGGGTGCACGTTAAAGAACCCCCAGGTTGTCGAAATTTCTGGAGCCCTCCAGTACGGCGTCTCTCATAATCATGTGGCGGTTATGGGACGTTAAACCCCACATATATCAATCAATCAATCAATCAATCAATCAATCAATCAATCAACATTTTCGTGATAGCTAAGCGAAGTGCTTCCGTTTCACCGGCCGCCTCGTCGATGGGCGTCTTGTCTCACTGACGTCTTGCCCGAGCTGGTATACAAAGGCTGCAAATTTCCCGGACAGCACATCGTCGGCGCGTCCGTTGAGGTGCGGGCGATTTCCTCGCGCGCGGGCAGGCGCAGAGCGAGGCGAGGCACGTGATCCGTGCATCCTATCCCACTTTTTGCGTGGGCGTACAGCGAGGTTGGGACGCGAAGCGCGCGGCATGCACCTTTTTTTTTTTTTTGTCTTTTTGTCGTTGCATAGTTGCTCGGTGGTAGTGGGCACGGTCTGCCCGATCGCGCCTCGAACAATGCCGGCCGGCGAGGGCGAGGCGGTCGGTTGACGACTTCCTGAGGTAAACCGCCACTCCTCCCGTCGTCGTGCCGCTGACGCGACCGCCACCACCACCGGCATCATTTTTGAGAGAGGGCGTTTTTCGAACGGAGCCGGTTGGTGGTGTGGGCATCGCTGCGAACAGCTGTGCGAACTAGTTGGGCGCTCGGGCCCCTTTTTGGCGAGCCAGCTTCCGGCGAGGTTTGGGTGCTCCAACGAACGGGTCGCCCTGGTTGACCGCAGAACGGGTTCCGTTCACAGGCGGCGCTCGCGTTGCGCACGTATATTTTTAATTGCTCTTGTTCGCAAATAGACTGATTCTCCTCCATTTCTCTCGCACTTCTGGAATGACCAGTCACAGTAGGTATAGACGCCGCGATTCCCCCTCTGCGATGTTGCAGTTGGCAAATCTTGAACCTCTTGAGGACAGACGACGAGCTGCTCGACTTAACTTACTCCGTCTAATATATTTTTCTAAACTCGAAATAAAGCCAGAAAACTACATGGTAAAGGATTCTTCCAGGCCTTCCCGTCACAAACACAGCTGTAGCATCAAGCCAATTTTCGCAAGAACTAATTTATACAAACACTCTTTTTTCCCGAAATCAATCTCTGAGTGGAATTTGTTGCCCCGAAACTCTACTCTTCTTTCCTTTTCACCATGAAATGCGCCTTGTGTTTCCTGGCTTTCACAATACTTGTTTGATCTAACAATTTGTTGTGTGCCTAAGAGTGTGGTGCTTTGCTTATGGATTGTGTTGCAGTGGGTGTACTCAGCCCTCTGGAAACGAGTATAATTTGATGGTGATTGCTATGTTTTTCTTACATTTCGTGTGTACCAGCATCAATTTTGTTGTAACTTTGTTGTACTTTTATTTTACCTTTGAACTTGCTGTACCTTTCCTGCTTGGACCTTAAATAGTTCGCAGTATATGATAAATAAATAAAAATAAACACACTTGTATACCATTACATGGATTCAATTTAAAAAAAGTGGTGACTAGTGAAGTTATTTTGCATTAGATCATCCTCCAGTGCAAGCAATTGCTTTTTGAGGTTTTGGGAATTATTAAACTAGGCTTAGAGGTGTGGGTATATACATATAAGGAATCATAGGTGGCACAGCTGTGGGTGGGTCGGGGGAAATAATTCCCTTTCCTCAATTTTTAGTTTGCATGTTGTACAATAGAAAGACAGAAATATACACACCAGTGTACATGTATAAGTCTCAATGCTCCTCCCTTGAAATAAAATGCTTGCCACACTTCTGGAAATTATTTCATAGAGTATGTACAAATATCGCAGAGTGTAATGTGCTCTTTACTGTATCTTCTGAGCCCTCCTCGAACATGTTTCAATAGCCTACAGAAAGCGTGTATCAGCCCGGCTAATACCTACTTCACGTGTTGTTATACTTGGCCTTCAGAATTGTTTGTGTTCTGAGCCCATTATATGAAGCCTTTGCTAATGCACAAGTTTTGGTTCTCCGTGACTTTGAACGGGGCAGTTGCTTGCATGTAAAGTTGCCATATAATAAATACATTTCACAAGTGAAAACAAGGCAGAGAAGATGGATGTTCACAGGACATTTGTTACACATCAGCCGAGGCCTAATGAAGGTCTTGAATGTGCCTTTCTTTTCGCTGTCTTGTTGCAATGCCAGTTCTTGAATACTTATAACACCTGTCAGAACATCTATAGAATGTCCAGACATATCTAGCTGTTTCAATCAGTGCTGGCATAACGAAGAATTTATTCTTACTGTAGAGACTGTATGAACCTGAACACTAACAGTCAGTTATCATATCCTTAAAAGCCAGCTCCAACAAACTCGTCCATGCATAAGGAATGCTTTCACATTGATATTGATAAAATGTAAAGCAGGTCTATAACAGTTCTTACTATGTGCTATTAAATTTTGTTTCAGGACCCATATTAAATTTTCTTAGACAAGCAACAGTTTGTAGTAGAACAGAGTTTTCAGGTCATCAAACTAAATACAAAAAAAAGGTAATACTGGCAGGCTGGCGTTGTCCTGAAATATCAAACATGGATGTCATAACCTTTCTGTGCTCTTCACAGCAGGAAGACGTACTTTACAGAAGGCAGTGTGCTGTTTATATTCCAGTTTTCATTTTGCCAGCTTAGCTTTGCTACAGGCTCATTGCCTTATAATGAAAGCCGACATAATGTTCATGTTCTCTTTACAGCAAGGAGACTTAATAGGTTTGTACGACACTATGAGCCTTTGATGTACAATCATGATGATATCCATGAGCGACACATGCGCATCAAGAGGTCTCCACAAGACCAAGACGCAGCACTTCACCTCAAGTTTTATGCACATAACAGGTACGACCAGCTTGGGAAGCCCTGTATCCTCTGTATGCTGTTGTCCTAATATACCTGTTGGCAGCACTTTACATCAGTAGGGATTCTTTGCTAAAAGATCATGTGTAGCAATCCTGCTAATTAAGGATCACACTAATTCGGAACCCCTGTTTACGGATTTTTCATCGCAAGCTTCGATCTTCCCCTTTCAACATTTTTTTTTTGGAAGCCCACTAATAGTATTTTGCAGGTAGCTATTGAACAGACACCATTTCATGAATGTCTATAATATATATATATATTTTCACTCTATGTGTATGCACCGATTAAAACCCCTTAAATACTGGTCGCTGCATTTGTGTAGGGAGCTTGTTTGTGCTAGTTGTGTCAACACCTGGTCAAAAGAGCACAGGATACATTGGTTATCAGACGGAAAGGAAACATCTGCATGTTCAGCATGTCTCGAGTTAACCTCGGCGTGCTGCGTACGATTGCTGCTGATCACTTTGGTGAGGCACTACGATGTTAGACTGCCCGTTCGAAGTGTAACCAAAAACATATTGCATACGCATTTGGGGCCTATGGTGTTCTTTTTATGTTAAAATAGAACCTGACTGACTGGCAAAATAATGAAGTAATAAATAACATAATTAGTATTACTAACTACTGAAACTTACTCAAAGAAACACTACTTCATTTTCTTTCTTAGAATGTAGTATTGAGTGCCATTATGGTATGTGGATGTCACTCATTTGTAGACAGTGCATCATTATTCATGCATGAAGAGGATATTATTCTCTTTAAGGGGTGAATTTAAGATGATATATATATGAAAATGAAATTGTGTACTTGCAGTCATTCAGTGTTTTAGTTATTGACTGGATCACACTAATTCGGAACCACATTGCACTCTACTTGCTCTGATCTAACTACTTCATACATTATTAATTGATTTTAGAAAGGGTCTTCAAGAGCCATTGCAATGATTGTATACATTCAGCGCAACATTCTGACATAATCCACGTTGCTCGGTCGTTGGGCACTTGCACTGAATGGAATATATGCGACATATGTTGTGCATGTTGTTGGTGCCTCTTATGTCCATATGAAAAGAAATGTCGAACTACTTGTGAAATGCGCATTTTTTGGGAACCGAAGTATTTGCATATCACGCTTCCACCGCAACCACCCAAATCATTCTGTGCTCAGACCTTGCTTAGAAGCACAACTGTACTGCTTAACAAGGATTGATGTTGAGGCATTGCATTATATATTTACAGCATAAGAAGGCATGTACAAAAGGTAAGTAATTCTTAAAAAAAAAATTGATGGGTCGGGCTTGTTGATGGCTGTTATGCCTCACCATGTTCAGAGTTGCCCCATTAATCAGCACGTAGTGCAAGAAAGCTTGAGCGATGCTTGTTAGTACTCATAGTCTGTAGCACTTTACACCTGTGGAGCTGTACTGCTTGTTGACTAACATGGTGG
Organism: Rhipicephalus microplus; assembly: GCF_043290135.1. Taxonomy (NCBI): domain Eukaryota; kingdom Metazoa; phylum Arthropoda; class Arachnida; order Ixodida; family Ixodidae; genus Rhipicephalus; species Rhipicephalus microplus. The sequence continues at coordinate 1,247,671 of NW_027464647.1, read as the reverse complement.
GTTCTTCTTGATTTTTGCAGACATTTTCATTTAAGGCTAAAACGCGATGCATCAGTATTCAGCAATGACCTTGTGATAGAGGCACATGACAGGAGGCCGCTGGACGTAGACCTGTCACACATTTACTCTGGGCATTTAGTAGGTGAGTGCAAGCATTCTCGTAGCATGCTCTGCCTATTCTGGGCCTGCATACCAGCTTGTTGCATATTCCGGTACTTTGCAAAATCATTTATCACTTTGCTTAACCAGCTTTGCTCTTCTTTCAGGGGAGCCAACGAGTCATGTATTTGGGGCTCTGCACGATGGTGTATTTGAAGGGCGCATCGAGACAACAAAGGGTCACTATTACGCTGAGCGGGCCAACAAATACTTTTCCGATGAACGTCCATACCACTCTATCATGTATGCTGCCAGTGATGTCGAGCTTCCAGACCACGAGAACGAAACTGCTCGGCCTGGCTGTGGCATCACGGAGGACGTGCGGCAATGGATGGACAGAGTTGCCAACAGTGCTGTGCCAGATACGGCTGTGAGTTGCCTGATCCACCTCAATCAACAGTTAGGCATAGATGCAACATCCTGAGATATAAAACGTTGGGCTCTGTTTTCAACCCAGCCTTCAATTACAATACCCTGTTTTAATTTACAGAGCAAATGTTTAGTCTTGATGACAGGAAGTCATGTCAATGGAATAGTATCGGTGTTTCATAACAATTTTCATGACCTTGGGCAGCTACTTTGTGAAAGGTACCACGGTATGCTGACTGGGCTCAAGTAGTCACATTTATTTGCTCCATACATTAACTGTGGCATTTTACAATGAGGTGTGTAAATATAGTGCACTGGCGTGTGTTGGGCTTTGTACAAAAAAATGAGTTCAATGTTGTAAGGGTTCCATCCTATGTACGGCTGACGCAGAAGGGTATAACTAATGTTCCAGCCGCACACAGTCGTACCGTGCACGATTAACGTCCCCTATCCGTAGCTTGTCTCATTGCAGCTTCACGGTTTCGGGCGAATAAGGCAACAGGCTAGGTAAACAACAACACTTCATTGCTATACGTCAGTAATAACGCGTAAATGTCACATAGAGACACTACAGAAAACAAGGGTAGACACTTACACCTTGGTCGTTGTCGTCCTTGGCTCGCAGGGGGTTCCGGGTTCGACCTTTTTCCTTGGTCGGTGTCAGAGAGAGCGTCTGGCACGCTGGTTTTCTTCACCATCCCGGTTTCCCTTTACTGACGAGCAAACGTTCCCTCGCTGAAAGAGGGGAAACCTGCTCCATGCGCAGGGAAAGGGGGATCGCGAGCGCCGGACGCGGGGGTGTTCAGTCACTTCGCAAAAGGCTTTATTGACTTGTGTCTCGAAGGGACAGTCATGTCCCCACAACTAGCCTGTCGCGCTGCCGTAAAAGGGAAAAGGTAGTTGGATGCACGTGCTCGCCCAAAATGTTCAGGTATCTTGTTTTGAGGTCAGTTTCTACTTGAATGCCACATAATTTTCTTGCCTCTTGCTTATAATACTAACAATATCAGGGGTTTTACGTCCCAAAACCATCATCTGATTACGAAAGACGCTGTAGGGGAGGACTCGGGAAATTTTGACCATCTGGTGTTCTTTAATATGCACTGACATCATACAGCACACTGGCTTCCACCGAAATGTGACCACTGCAGCTGGGATCGAACCCGCAACCTTTGGGTCAGTGGCAGAGTGCCGTAGCCACTGATGCACCGCACCGGCTCTTGGCTCTTGCTTGTGCCACATTTTCTTACTATTGGTTGGGAATGCAAATAACATTTATTGAGACCAGTCAGCCACTTTGACCTTCTCAGCGGGATTTATGGACACTTCAAGCGTTGTTTGCTTTGACGGGGGCACTGCATTGCGCTCTGCTGGTATGAAGGCACCTGCCAGCTTTGCGCATTCAGAGCTCAAAAGTCCAGCAGAAACGTACAGTGCATCAGGTTCGTACTGAAGAAGCAATCAGATTGCAGGCCCTGCTAAGTTGTCCTTGTGGTGGTGCTCTGTAGTAGTCTCTCTTTTCCTGATGGCATGAGCATTGCGCTCTGAAACAGCAGCATTTAATTCTGAGCATCAGTGTGGGTATGGTGGTGTGAGTGGAACAAAGAGTGCAGGTCAAGTTGCTTACTACATTAGCCGTTTCCTGTCTAACCTCTTACAGTACTGGTGTCAGTGCGAGCCTTATGAAATCTCTAATACCTATGAGGGAACTGTTATTGCTGTACTGTGGAAGTTGCTTCGTGTGTTGTGTTTCATTAATATGGCACTTCTGTGTAGTATGCTTAGCATAGACTGCAGAGCTTCGCACAAGATGCTGATCCTTGCTTTAAGTGCTTCATTATTCATGTGAAACTGCCCAGTTCATTTTATGAGCACTTCATTTTTGAAAGAAAAGCTATCATGGGAGGTTAAAATAGAAGAGACGTTGGTAAGACAAAATAATGACACCCGCAAAAGAGTACCATGTTGTTGAATTTCTCATGCCCTCCTCCTTGCAACTTGCACACTTTGCGAGCCGGAACAGCTGCACATACGTGTTGTTTGCTAACAGCATTCGAATGTGCTGTGTGTATGTACATGTGTTCAAGTACATGCTGTAAAAGCGTTGCTGATATATTTGCAGCTAGTACAGTCAAACCCCTTATAAGGGACGCTGATATAAGAGACAAATGGGTATGAGACATCAGAATGCTTACAGTAACGTACAGGCTGATAAGAAAAAATGCATGCATGGTACTCTGTTTATAAGAGATATATAAAAGAGAAGAATTGCTGCTTGGAGCATGTCTTATATAAAGGGGTTCAACTGTACCTCGAAAACATTCAGAGTGACTGGCCTATCTTTTCTTGTGACCTTATTACAGGAGAGTGGCTGGAGCAAGCCAAGGCGTGCCGTGCGCTCTCCGAGCGAGGAGGGGCACCACCATTTTTCGGAGGCACCTCAAGCTAAGTACCTGCGGTCAGCAGGCGGCCTGCATTTGGGCACTGGAGGGACCAGCTACCTGCCAAAGAGGCGCGTCTGCAACCTGTTCGTGCAGACAGACACCTTCCTCTGGGACCACATCACAAGCACGGGCAGGGACCCTGTCAAGGCGCGCGAGGAGATCTCCTCTCTCATAGCCCAACACGTCGAAGCTGCCAGCCGCATATATCGGAGCACCAACTTCAATGGAATTCGGGATATCAAGTTTGCCGTGCAAAGGATACGGGTATGTGTTAAATAGGTTTGAATTGTAAAGAGTTCTCAATTATTGGTACAGACCTTTGCAACAGAGAAAAGTGTTACCTCCTTCCTGGACTGTTGCACAGGAGTACAAAGGCTGATGTCACAGCCTTTTGGCAGTGTATTTTTGGGAGGTAAAGCATATTAGCAACATCCCAAAAGGCTTCTGGCAGGCACCCAGGGAGTTTTTGATGACAAAGTGCGTATGTTTGGTCACAGGAGAGACAAGTGTGTGAAGCCACGTTGCTGGCACCATCTTGTGGCTCAGCTTAAAAGGGCATCTCTTGTGATTTGTTGGTGTCCACTGATCTAAATTAAATTTTTTTTGGTACTCCAATAATCTGTGCCAAACTAAACTTACTGCAAGTCATTTAATTTTTATGAAAATCAATTTTTAAGATAAATAGCGACTTCATGAATCCTTTGAATGCTGGCCACCCTGCATTTGTGATGAAGTCTATATCACTACCTCACCAAGCAGGCAGTCAAAAGTGAACTGTGATGATTCAGAGCTAAAATTGTGAGTGATATCACTGCCAACAACATTAAAAAAGCTCGAACAGCTTGATGTATTGTCAGATTGCATTGCAGCTTCCTAGTTTCTGGCATCAGCACTCTGTGCTCTGTGGTTACATTATGGTCAATGTAGACGTTACTTGAAGCCGTAGCCTGTTTGTTTTTTAGGTTTCGGCACGCTGTTTTTTTGATTACTTGGAATTGTGGATGAGTTTGTAAGCAATAGAACTGACCTACCTGATATGGCGCTGCCAATGCCATTTGAAAACAGAAATGTAATGTAGTTAAAAGAATGCCAAAGCTCCCCTTCAAATAAAGGAATGAACTATTATAGCTCTAATGAGTCATATTCAACTTATGTGCCAGTATAAGGCATTAAGAATGGAATCCTGTCTACATACAATCTTTGCTCTATTTTCAAACTGTTTTCGCCTAAGCACTTGGCCAGAAGCCAGCTCATTGAACTGTTTGCGTCTGGCTAATTTATTGAGGGCAAAAACTGAATGAATAGCAAACATACAACATACTGCCCAGCTAAGTTTCTATTAACATGCAGTTCTTTTCGCTTTGTGTTGTTCCAGATAGCATACATGCAGAAAACATAAATGTTTTCATGGATTGTTCTTCAACAAAGTGTCTCAAAGCATGGCCATCACTGATGGCCATGCTTCTATTTGTTGTTGTTTTCCTACCCACTATTTTTTCCGTAATATACAAAAAAAGCTGAACCTATACAATATAGCTGGTATAGCTGAAACCCATTATCATGTTTAAATAGCACCTGTAATGAATATGTGTTTTCATAATTATCTCTGGTAAACATGTGCTAGGAAATCGGTACAAGCGTGTTTGCAATCTTTCAATTTCTTTTCACTGTAAGCCATGCAAAGCCAATGGAAACCACTACAGTCACAGATATTGCTGTACAATATCGCGAACTACCAAGTCAGCGGTCTCAACCTCAAGGTGACGTCACAATTACCATGACTGTTCGGCTCCTTTTGTAGGGCAATGAAAGCATACAGTAATTTCAACTTTTATACATCACGATTCAAATGCTTGAAAAAAACTTTAAGTGGTACTGTGATAAGTGGGCTTACGAACAACATCGTTCCACTTTTAGCACACGCAAGACCACAGTGTTCCTATCACCGACTCATGAAGGCATCCACCCATGAATAGTAGCAACCAGGCTCTTTTCTGCGCCACTGGGCACAGTGATTCACCATTTCCATGTTGGCTAGCGAGGAAACAGTGACTTTGCTGATTGCGCCCGATCGATTGTTTCTTCTGTGTAGATGCTTATTTCTTGAGCTGTTTCCCATCCTCAACTGATGGCATAAATATTCCTTTCCTTCCTTCTTTTTTGTGGTAAAAGTGCATCATTTTAAACAAAAAAGCTAGGGGTTCCACATCACTCTAGATTCCCAAGGTTAGCAAGCTCGCAAACCTGGGCATGAGAGAAATACTTGCCCTTTGTGGCTAGCTTGTGCCACTCTTTTTATTCAGTTGCTTAAGGTTTGGTGTTTGTAAAGCTGTATTATTGCACATTCTGGAGGTTTATTACTTATTCATGACAGCTTGTTAGCCACAATGGACTCTCTGTGTTTATGTGAACCATTTATTGCAGATCAATGACAGCTCAGCTTGCTACGATGATAGACATCGTCGGTCAAATCCGTTCTGTGCGGGCAACCTGGATGCGTCCAACTTTCTGAACCTCAACTCCCTATCCAACCATGATGACTTCTGCCTGGCCTATGTGTGGACCTTCAGGGATTTCCAACATGGCACCTTGGGTCTGGCCTGGGTGGCATCGGTTAATGGTAGGACTCGCTGACGTGTTCATTCACTCATTCTCAAATGCATCTAAGACTTCACAGTTCTAGCTCTTTTATGCATGCAACTTGATTTTTAGGGACAGAGGCGAACTTTGTTGCAAAGTGGAACCGATGAAGAAAAAACTGCTGAATGAAATTTTGCTAAACACGCAAAGGCCCACTTGTATGACCAATGTAATGGAGCAGGTTCCCTGGGAACTTGTGAAACTTTGAAAATAAAAAAAGAGACTTATTGTTTAAATAGAGACCAGCATTGTCATGTCTGTGCACTTGCTCTGATATTTACATTAAAGGGGCCCAGCAACACCTTTCTGTGTTAAAATGAAATAGTCTCACTATTACCACTTCTTCAGGACTAACGTAGGAGTTAGCGTTGGAACCCTTTGTGTTGATTTAGTTAATATGCATCACTTTTGCTCCGTTGGCAGGTGCGTCTGGCGGTATCTGTGAGAAGTACAAGACATACTCTGAGAACATCAACGGAAAGTCTGAGAATGTCAAGCGCAGTCTCAACACTGGCATCATAACATTTCTCAATCACAATGCCAAGATCCCACTGAAGGTATCCGAGATCACTTTTGCCCACGAGATAGGCCACAACTTTGGCTCACCTGTAAGTGTTTTGCAATTTTTAAAGTAATAAACCTTGTTTTAATTAGCAACATTCAAAAATGGGCTTGCTTTTCAACACCTGTCTTGGCTGCTTAGCGGCTATAGCATTGTGCTGATAAGTGATTTCAAGCATAGAAGGGTAGGAGCTTGGGCTAGTTGGTATGCCGCGACGAGTGCTATAGCGCGAACTGAAGATGAGAACACGGGGAAAACATGGACTGAGTTTATTGAGCACAAACGAAAATCTATATATGCCAAAGCACAAAGAACAACAGTTGAAAGTTGGTGCTCCTCCTTGTTTCTTTCTGTCGTTGTCTTCAGTCCACACTACGGCACTTGGTTTTCAAACATGCTTTGAGCTAGGCAACTGGTAGCCGGACCATGGCAAAACAAACTGTCACAGTGCTTGGCATTGGCTTTCCAATGTGTCGGCATTTTTAAACGGAACAAAAGATTACAAATAAGCACACATACACAGCGCTGTGTATGTGTGCTTATTTGTAATCCTTTGTCCCATCTAGGCACCCTGCTGCACATTCACCATGCTAATATTTATATTTATCTATTTTTTTTATCTATGCATACTGTAGCAGGTTCAAGAATTATAGTACCCAGGGAGTTGGGACATCGCCCTTTAATGCTGGAGGATGACGCTTTGTTGAGGTCAAGCAATGTTTATGAGACTTGTGGAAGAGAGAAAGGCAGAGCAACTTCAAGATTAAATTATTCATTTTATCATTTTATGTTCAAATTGCGCATTCGAATTGAAAGAAAAGACAAACAGTGGCACGCTGCCATTATTGCATGGCAGTTTCGGCGTCGTGAGCACTCTTGGGACTTCGGTGTTGCAGAGCTGTGAGAGCGAAACTGGCGGTGGCAGCGATAAACAGCTCTAGTTGAGAATGCGGCTGTACAGTAGTGCACAAGCACAGTCACATGGTTTTATTCCAAATTTCGCGAGCTCTTTTTGAGACGGTAAAAAATTTTTTATGCAGCATGTATGCTACCACAAAAAATTGTTGGTTGTTTTAAATGCCCTTTACTGCATAACAAAACATAATTGGCTCCAAAATTTTTGTAGAATTGATTTTAGCTGATCAACTAATTAAGTACATTATAAATAATACCCAAATAAGTGCCACATAACAGCAAACTGTATGTCTCTTTCATTCAGTTATAGTTACTATAACTGAATAGTAACTGAATAGTTATGGTTTTATAAGTATTTGGTTTTAGTAAAAAGAAAAAAACCCTGTATACATACAAAAAGTAAAACAAAACTGTGTGGTGGAGGAGGGGGGCTGGTTTGAAGCTATTGAACTGTCACCTCCCCCTTCTAGCTTTGCATATTGCATTTGATGCAGTTGTCACGAATAACAATGGTGCTGTAACATGAAGTGAACAGTTGGGTGCAGTTAAGCACAAAGGCTGGCTCTGTTCACTCCTGCTCCATTGTGTTGGAGAACGGTTGCTTGTTAACCCACGACCGTCTTGCCTTTTTGCACTGCAGCACGACTACCCGCCAGAGTGTGTTCCAGGGGGAACATTGGGCAACTACATCATGTATGCCAGTGCGACCCAAGGCCACCAGCCCAACAACCAGCGCTTCTCGCCATGCAGTATACGAAATATCTCCGCCGTGCTGTCGGCAATCTTGCGCGGAGAGCAGAAGGAGAACTGCTTCCAAGGTGAGCTTCCTTTATGTACATGTACACCCGTGAGCAAAAGTATAGGGACCACGAGAGCGTGTGCGAAATTGGTGTCTATTCCCAGTGATTTGGGTACTTTACTTCTTAACATGTAGATGGTTTAACCAGTATCGTGACCATACAGTACAATCTCGATTATTCGTCCCCCAGTTTTGCAACGATCCTCTTTTATAATGAATTAGCTTAGTCTCGGAAAAGTTCCCTCAAAAATAATGCATTAAAAACCTTGGCTATACGACACAATTTTACGCCGACCCCGCATCTTGTAGCAACTCTCAGATTTCAATCGAAAGAAAAGATTACCTTCTTTATTTCAATTGAATGCCATAGGGATATTCACGCGCGAAAAATAAGAACTTGTGTTTCTCTAGTTTGGCAATTAGAAAAGTGGAGAGGATGAGACAGTATGCCTTCTTAGAATGGAATATTTATTGTCGTGGCAGATTATGTCATCTAGTTTTGCTGGCTTCAAGATTGCTTCTGGGTATGCCTTGATTGTGTGCATATCCAGGTTGTTTCATAGGTGCCTATTTTTGTTGGCACGGCGTTCCACTTGCCCGTGATGGTGTCTGCCTCAATTTCAGCTAACGTCATGCTGTTGCTGTACACCGATGACAGTCTCACTGCTTGCGTCAACTCTGAGCTCGTTGGTTGTGTAAGTGCTGCCTCTTCGATCACAGTGTCGGAGTCGTCGGAATCCTCCATAACTTGACGAATGATTTTGTCATCGGTCAATTTTGCACATAGCTCAGGGTCTTTGTCAGCGTCGGCGAAATCCACAAAGGTTATCCCGGCTGGAATCGAAACACTGGCAGCGTGCAGATCGTCGAAGGCATGTAATGTCTGTGAGTGGAAGTTCGTCGCACACGCTGTCCACTCTAGGTGAAACGACCATCTCTGCGTGTAGTGTGAAGCTCGCGTGGGGAAAACAGTTCTGACGGGTCTGTTGCACAACCGCCTTCCACGGGTCTGCAAGCATGGCGACGGCAGACCATAGTTGCACAGCGTGTCGAAGCCCAGGCCACAAGCACAGCACCATGCGGCTGTGGCCAAAGGTTTGACTAAGCTAGCAGTGGATTGGAGTGCACTAGAATGTGTCATTTGCAGTTTCGATGGTACGGCAGCCGTGGCGCAATGAATTCAAGGGTACCAAAACCACCAAAATGGCAGCGTAGATAGTGATTTTGAGTCTGCGGCTGGTGGTAAAATGTCCGAAAAATTAGATGGCAAAAGCTAAAGCCGTTCAAAATTTCGTACTTTTTATTACATTGACTCTACGGGGAACTTGACGGTGCCAAAGATTAGTTTGGGAAGCCAGACATGTCCTTAATTTCTGACATGTCTGATTTGGAATCTTTGAACTTCACAGGTATGCATAGCACTTCCACTTTAGTTATGAACCCAAAAGAAAGTCCAGTTTCAAAATGTACTGGGGTCCTTCCACACTGGTGGCAGAATTTGGGCAGCAGCTTATTCATCATCACTTTGTGTGCTACAAAAAATGATGCCTCGGAAACAATATTATCGTCACTTTTGCCATCATTTAGAAGTTGAAATTTCCTTTTTGTGGCCGTGGTAGCAGACAATGCCTTCAAAGCTTACGCTTGCGTTTCTTCTCGTCGTACCATCTCTTTCATCATTAGTGAGAATTGGAGCCGAAATCCGCCTCTGAATACTTGACACGCAGACGTCTGCGGTTGCCGATGCCACGTTGCCTTTGCTCGCAGAAGCGTGGTCACCATTGCTTGTGGACGTGTCAACACCACACGTGGACCCGTGACCTTGATACGCAGACTCATCAATACTGCACACAGACTCAACATCGTACGTAGAGGTGTCGTCACTACATGGGGGCAAGCGCTGGTCGCATCAATAATGCAGCACATGTCGTCAGCACTTCACGCGGTCAGGTCGTAATCTGCGCATACGGACGCACTGTCACAGTCGCATGCGGAGAAGCTGTCCCTATCTCCCACGTGTGTCGGCTTTTTCTGGTCGGCAAGGTCAGCGACCTTTGCTTCCTTGTCCAGTTTTTTCCTTTTATTCTATGGCGTTTGCCGTATCTTGTTTGCGTGGATCTTTCAGTACTTTGCGCCTTTGGGGATCATCGCTGAACACTCATGTAGTTGTGGCGATCAACACAGGAATGAACAAAATGTGCAGCAACCAGGAGTGGCTCCCTCCTGCACAAATGTGCGAAAGCTATTAAAATCTTCGACAACCAATAGGAGTGCGCCATGAGCTCCCATGTGACTATTTCAACCAATCGTCATGCAACTTTCGCTTTTTTTTCGCTTGCTTTTCCTGGCTTTATCTTTCGTTGGAGGAATGCGGCCCTGCGGCAATCTTCAGCTCCGATCTTTCCTCTTCACAATGATACAAATATGGTGGCACTTTGTAGAGCGAGAGCCGCGCGATTTGCGGCGCGGCGGCTCCTTCTGAAGACCAATTTTTTCGCAGTTTTGGATGACAACACATTGACAATGTGCTGTTTTCTTAATTAATCTTCAGCTCCGATCTCTCCTATTCACAATGATACAAATATGGTGGCACTTTGTCGAGCGAGAGCCGCGCGATTTGCGGCGCGGCGGCTTCTTCTGAAGACCAATTTTTTCGCAGTTTTAGATGACAACGCATTGACAAAGTGCTGTTTTCTTAATTACGACTGCATAGCTTGTTCTAATGTTTCACCATGAGGTTAAAGAATATCCGAGCATGGAAAAAGAAATAAACCCAAAAATCGATAATTTTGACCAATTTTACTGTCCCAGTCGCCGTTTAGCTTGTTCCTCAAGTTGCTGTGCTTTCTTAAAAGTTGTGACAATGTGACAATACCATTACTTTTGGGCCAGCCAATGAGATAATGAAGTGGACCGTCGCACATTCGCTGACTTTCTTCTCCATTTGCAGAGGACGAGGGCCCGTTCTGTGGCAATAAGATTGTGGAAGGGGACGAGGAGTGCGACTGTGGCTACGAGGAGCAGGAGTGCATGGAGGACTGCTGCTACCCTCGTGAGCACCAGGGCAAAGGCTGCACTCGAAAGCCCAGAGCCATCTGCAGGTACTGTGTGCCACATACGAAAGGGGGTACTTAATGCATGACACCATTTATGCTGAACATGTGAGCCAGTACTTAGCACTTTCACCATTTAATGAATGTCACCTGTCTGTTTACGGTGCTTTCCATGATGCTCCCGATTAAAGTGAACACTATATCCAGTCAATTAGCACCAGGACATTTATAACTTCAGCATACACTGAGTGTATTAACAGTTGTCATTGCAATATACAGTGGAATCCCGGTTTTATGTCTCCCGGTTTCACGGCGACTCGCATTTTACGACAGATTTGTCCCGTTCCGGGGAAATCCCCTTAAACGCAATGCATTAAAAACCTCAATTATCTGACGTCAATTTACGCCGAACCCGCGTTTCACGACGATCCATGCGAAGCGAGAGGACCAAATGGGGAACAAAAGGGAAGTGCCGCGGGTGTCTTTTGCCGCACCAGCAGGAGCAACCCTTCGCATGCCGAGCGCTCGGAAAAACAGTGCATTTTGGCTTTCACCTGCCGTTCGGGCGTCTTCCTTTCACCCTATTAGTGGCGGTGAAAGCTGCGTAAAGGGGCGTGGTTGTGGTTTTCCCCATTCCTTTTACCCTTTTTAAACAACCATCTCTCTTCCGCTTTCGTCGCGCAATGGCGTCTGAAGGATTTCGTCTAGGGAATGCTAACCTGTGTAGTATTTTAGTTCGGGGGGGGGGGGGGGGGGGCATCATTAGGATGTAATAAAATGTAATCTGATTTAATGCTTCATTATTAGGACTTGCACAAAAGCGCATCTCAAAACAATGCCTCGTACTTTCAGTAGCGCAGCTGCCGTCTGCTATCATTAATCACCCTTGATAAATGAATGCATCGCTCCCGTTACTGGAGCTTGTACAACAATGCGCATGACTGTCTGAACTCGCAGTCGTGCATTCACAACTCGTTGACGCAGCTCCATGAGCGTCTTCTCAAGCACGTTACCTCCGCGTATAATGTGGCGTACCCGCTATCGAAGATGCACGCGCTTTATCGAACACAAAACCATTGGACATACAACGCACTTCGAGAGGCAGCGGAGACTGAGGAAGGAGGAGGCGCCGGCCCGACGGCACCGACGACTACTTGTAGCTCCTTCCTTCCTCCTTCGTGCACGACACCAAGGAACACAGCGCATACGAACGATGGCGCCGGGTGCCGAGAGGGTGTTGGCGCCGACCGCCAGCCACGTGGTATGTGCGACGTAATACGGCGGCTTCACCCTGAAAGCCCATCGTAATGTGCGTGCTTCACTAGAGTCCAATGACATGCCTTTGAAATGCGATCTTCTCTTCTGCTCCTAGCTTTCGAAAGGGGTCAGTTTAATACCTCAGAAGTGTCGGCTAGGGCGCCGTGGCCCTCTTTTCACTCTTTTTTCTTGAAGGGCACATGTTGTCTGCGATCGTATCGCACGGCTACGAGAGATGTCATGAAAGTGCAGAGCTTTATCGCGCAGCGAAAAGCTGAAAATCTTCGAAGTCGAGAAGCGGCACGGAGCCACAAAAGCAAGTATTGTCCAGGAGCTAAAGATAGCGGAGTCTACATTGAAGACCATTTTGGCTAACAAGGCTTCGATTCTTCAGAACGTAATCAAGTTCGGACTGAAGCGAAAGAATGCGAAAGAAGGCAAACACGAAAATTTGGAGAAAGTGCTGGTGAAATGGCTACTTTAGGCGCGGAGCTCTGCCATCATTATTGACGGCGCCATCCTCAGAGAGAAGGCCGACCTCGTGGCGTTGCGCGTGGGCATAAACGATTTCAAGGCATCAAACGGGTGGCTGGATCGCTTTGAAAAGCACAACAATATCGTCTTCAGCCGCTCCTGTGGAGAAAGCTCCTCCATAGACGTTTCCGCAGTGCAGGAATGGAAAGAGTCACTGCCAGGCTTGATTGCAGAATACAAGTCTTGTGATTTTTCTAATGGGGATGAAAGTGGCATATTTTACCATATGCAACCCGAGCAGACCCTTACTTTAAAGGGTGACAGTTGTCACGGAAGGAAGCGCAGTAAAGAGTGCTTGATGGCCCTGTTCTGTGTCAACGAGGACGGTTCTGAAAAGCTGCCGGAGCTCGTAATAGGGAAATTCGGCAAGCCAAGGTGCTTCAGGAATTTGTGCACGCTGCCTTGCAGGTACAACTTCAACAAAAAGGCGTGGATGACATCCTCTATAATCACCAAGTTTCTACAGCAGTTGGACAAAATGGTTGCGAAAGCGAGAAAAATTCTTCTCTTTGTGGATAACGGGCCATGCCTCCCACCCGACACGACCTGCCTGCGGAACATCAAGGTTGTGGTTCTCCCGCCAAACTGCACAAGTCGTCTGCAGCCGCTGGATGCCAGAATCATCAAGTACGTGAAGCAGGGCTACAGAAAGCGGCTTGTGCAGCGTCGGCTAGCGGCTATGGAGGGCTGCAAGAAAGAAAAGATTTCCTTGCTTGACGCTATGCATATATCGCCAGTTCGTGGAGTGCAGTGTCCCAAACCAGAATTGCTAACTCATTTAAGCATTGTGGCTTTGTGCGAGAGGCTGCCTCCATTGCTAGCAACTCCACATCTTCGATGGATGAGGATTCAAGCGCCATCGACGACGACGACTTTGAGCGTTTGAACCCAGCTACAACATTCGCTGAATTCATGGAGCCTGATGACAATGTTGCCATCTGCAGTGAACTGTGGCTAGACGAAGCAGTCGCGGAAGAACTCGATAGCGGCGCTACAGCGACGTCGAATGAGGACGACGCTGCTGCCGCAGATTCTGCTGTCCCTACGTCATTTGCCGATATGCTTCGGCACATAAATGGCATCAGGAGCTACGTGTGTACACGTGACGCCACGGAGGACGTGCTTTTTGGACATTTCCGTGCTTGAGGGGAAGCTTTTGCAGGTGAGCTCAAAGAAAGTTAAGAAGAAGCTTACAGATTTTTTTTTTGAGTGTGGCAGGTTTCGCTACGGCTGTTGGGAATTGCGCGAGTGGATCGCGACACACTCAAGGTTCGTTTCAATGAATCATAACTAGTACCTGCGCAGCAGTGTTCTTCTCGCTTTGTTTTAGAGCCCTGTAGAGTTTGTTGGTAGTTCGCGTTAAAAGTTTCTCGCTAATCCTCGCACTAAGCGTTTTATTTTTGTGGCCGTAAATTTTCATGTTTGGATTTTATGACGCCCACATTTTACGACGATTTTGTGCAGTCCTGAGAAAGTCGTAAAAATCGGGATTCCACTGTAGATCGTACACTTCTGACACTCTAAAAATTTCTCATTATAATAATTTCCTGTGGAGCACCAACTCCTTTATTTTCTTTTTCTGATACTTTCAGGCATTTCGTAGACATTTCAAGAAAAGAGTACAGATAATTATTCTGATTTGCTAAATATTGAGAAAGGAAGAAAGCTTATGGTAAAACATGTCACGACAGTGTACAAAGGAACACAATAAAAAATACGCACAATTTGAAACTGCTTTGAAACGGCAGAATTTGAAACGGCTGCAAGTGTCGGCATAATGTCCTAGTTGGAAGAAATGTGCTGGGGAAAGGCATTTCTAATTGGCAGAAATTTTTTGCGTTCAGGTAAAAATGTCTGTTAGTGCAGCAGTTATAGCCATTGTTCTTGTTATCAAAAGTCCAGTCTTGTTATCAAAAGTCCAGTAACAAGATGTAAAACCACTCAAGCTGCTGTGCAGCAAGTGCACATTTGGGTTGTTTTGGCCGTGAATTTTTCTGCGAAATCGAAATTCGGAAGTTCTTATAATGTTACAGTAGGCTCTCATTAAACATGACCTTAAGGGACCAGTAAAATGTGTTCCGTTTAACAAGAGTTCCGTTTACTGAGATATAAACAGAGGCGCACAATGCAAGAACGGAACCAATTCTGTCGGAAGCATTTGTTCCATCTAATCAGCAGTTCCATTAAACAGATTTTCGTTTACTGAGAGAGTGCTGTAATTGTAGCATAGCTCAATCCATAATGGAGATCAACCCCTTACATGGAATGTAAGTACTTATTATTTGTTTGTGATTTAATGAACTACAGTTAAACCTCGTTATAATAAAATTTGAGGGCTGCCACGATTCGCCCGTTATAACCAATATTTCTTTATAGCCACAGGGGGAATTTACTGCAAATATTATGCACTGTATTTACCCAAAGAAAATAATGGGCGAAATAGCATCTCGCCTCGCAGTGGTATGCAACAAAATAACTGCATTCTGCAAATAAAAAGGAAAAGTCACGCACGTATTTCATTGCACTTCAAACAGACTTAGCTGCAAAGAAGTTCGTGATTGGATGCTGGTGCATATTCCTAATGCGAATGATTGCTCGCTCAGCTGCGGCTGCAATGTTCAAGCCATCTTCTCCGACCTCGTGAGTGCCAAATTGAGCTTTCGGTAAATTGCCTTCATCGACATAATCACTCTTTGATCAAGCAGCTGCATTTTTGCTGTGCAGTTGGCAGGGAGGAACAGCAGCTTAATGCTATGAAACGCTGCAGAAGCGTGGTGGGTGGTGCAGTTATATAAAACAAAGCACACTTGCGGTTTGCCTTTGCCAGCTTCTCGTCCCATTCCAAAAGCTATGGTGCGAAACCAGGCTTTGCAATTGGCCATTTACTTGAGTGTGAGCTGCTTTTTCCCCTTAAAGCAGCGAAGGGATGTACTTTTGCGATTTATGAAAATTGGCAGCTTCTCAGAACCAGTCATGTTGGCGCAAAGTAGCATGGTGATCCGCAGCTTACCTTGTTTGCTGCCATGACGCGGCTCACCTCTGAAGGCCAAAGTCTTGTGCGGCAACATCTTGAAAAAGAGAGCAGTTTCGTCCGTGTTAAAGATGTCCTCTGCGCTGTATTTTTCCAGCAGCCGCGCGATGTTATCTTTCACCCGCTTCGTAGCCTCGGTTTCGTCAACAGATTGTGATTCACTGCAGACCACTCTTCCAACGATTTCGTGGCGCTCCTTGAAACGTTGGAGCCAACCCGAACTTGCATCGAAGTTGTGATAGCCCATTATGCAGGCGAAATCCCTTGCTTTTGTTTTTAGCATAGCACCGCTCACCGGCAGACACACGGCCCGCGTGTCTAAAATCCACTTAAAAACCGCTCTTTCGACCGCTTCTAAGGCAGCAGGTTTCCTTTCACGCCACGCGCGACAGCATCGATGATGGCTTGCTCAAGATCGTGGACAGTGTACTCATCAACTCATCAAACTCTTTTGCCACTTTGCTTTTCTTTGTTCCCCCCTCAACGGCTTTTATTATAGCCACCTACTGATCTAGCGTTATACGCTTTCGCTTCTCGTCTGGCGCATTCATGTTGCTGGAATTATGAGCACAGCACGATAAAGATAGGGCAGAAGCACTAAAAAAACACGCACGAAAAAACAACACGACTAATGTTGGCGAGTGACAACACCTGCAGTGGTTGCAGGCAGGCGTATCGCAGCCATGCTTACTGAGGGGAAGTGTGGAAGTTGCGAGTGGGCTCGCGGGCGCAGAGAGAGAGAGAGAGAGAGAGAGAGAGAGAGAGGAGATTAGAGCGGAAAGGGTGCTCTTCACTGCAGCCTGTTAGGGAGCACAACACAGCACCGTGAAGTAGGGAAGATGAACAATATAAAGAAGACACAAAATAAAGAAGTGAAAAGGGCGAGACGTTCGCGGAGTTGTGGAGTCTTCGGCTGTCGGCGGTAGTCAAGCGGTGCACGCGCAATGCCCGTGCAACACCCTCTCCTCCAGAAACAGCATGCGCTTGGCGTGCCTCAGCTTTGTGCGCGTTGCTGGAGGATGCGTGGCGGGAGTTTTGAACTGCTGCAGTTGTCGTGTTACGCACCATCTCAAATTCGCGTTTTGCACAGTTGTGGCGTCAGCTTAGAATTTTATTTCCTAACAAGCTCAAATTCGCATTTTGCACTGTTGTGGCGTCAGCTTAGAATTTTATTTCCTAACAAGATTTGTTCGTTATATTCGATGACTGGCAAATTTTACCTCGTTAAAATGAGGTCTTGGATACATTGGTTTTTATGGGGACTATCAAGGGGAATTATGATTTGCTCGTTATATCCATTATTTTGTTATAACCCATCTCATTATAACGAGGTTTAACTCTACATATCTTATACAATAGTAATAATTAATTCTCTCAATTCACTCATTCATTGCCAAAAACCTGGACTTCGTGTCTGCTGTTAAAATGGATTCAATATGTTTGTCACCTTCATGTGTACCACACCTGTGTTCTTTATGTTCATCTTTGAACCTGTTTTGTTCTGTCTTAATGGATTGTCGTCACTCTTTTTGACTATTAAGGTATAGTTCACTAATGAAGCTGAAATAATTTTGCCATTTTTAGTGTACCTCGGTGTTTTCCGAAATTCAGGATGTGTAACTGTTGCAGCCTTCGGCATGTGCAATGTAGTTGGAATTGTTTCTTGCCTGTGTGCAGTCCCAGCCAAGGTCCTTGCTGCACCAACAAGTGTGATTACGAGAGCAAGGAGAAGCTGTGCAAGCTGGAGTCTGATTGCACGGAACTGTCATATTGCGAATATCCTTTCATCTCGAATGCTACCTGCCTTTCACCCAGTGCTGAGTACTACACATGCTACAAACAGTGGCCCATAAAGTGCGTTGTATGTAAGCTCTAATTCTGGTGTCATGCTCAAAGAATTTGGCTAGTGCCTTATAAATCTTTGCATAGACAATACGGTTTACCTAACAGGTAGGACCTAGCTGGTAATTAAAACAGTATAGGTGTAATGATATGCGAGGGTGTGTTGATGTGGTCCAAGCAGTCATAAGGGAGCAAGGTTAAGATAAGGAAATCTGCCGGCAAACGAGGATGGTGCTGGTGCTTTGAAGTCTTGAATGGCAGCTTGCTGTTATTCTGGAAACATGTGTGCACTCGTATGCCACCATTACTACCTATTCAGTACACATGTCCGCAGAAACTATGGAGGCCGAGAAAGCATAGGCAAAATTAATTGCTATGCTTGATTGTATTGTAGAACTGACTGGGTAAAGAGGAATGAAATTTGATGGAAAAATAAGCCTGCGGATGTGGAGACTTTTTCAATACTGTGCATTGTGGTTTAATTCAACGAAGCACCATCTTCACCATTCACTCTCTTGTATACTTGCGCACATGTGCGGGATTAGGCTCAGCAGAGCTAAGCTGTACAACTTATGGCCAAGTCGTTGAGGCATTTAACTCAAGGGGGCAGACTAGTCTTAGACATTTTTTTTTGTTTATTTCTTCAGTGATCTTGATCAAACTTCACAGGAGTATGTAGTTTTTTCTGCTGATTTCAAATATTTAAATTCGTTTTAAATTAGTTTTCCTGTAACTCGTCTCGTTCCTGAGATAACTTAAGTTCACCCCCTATTGTTTAATACTGCCATAGAAAAAAAGTGCTTAATTAAAGGTGATAAATGATATGCCAACATAGTCTAATGACCATAGATTGAAAGTATGCCAAAGTTTTTTTGTTTTTAGGCCTTTCTTGGTTATTTTACAGCAAAATAAACTATCCATTTTGAAAAGCAGTTGGAATTGTGTTACAGTTTTGAGGAGTAAGTAATTAAAAAGGCTTGTGCTCTAAATTCCGCTCCCATACTTGCACTCGACACACATACAGGTTCCCATTGCAAAAAGAATTGTTGTTGTACCTGCCCTAGCTGCAGAGGTATTGAGGCCTCAAAATTGAACAGTCGTAAATTTACTTTTTTGGGAAAAATGGAGAAAACTGAAAACACAGCTTCTTCAAAAAGCAAGAATCATGGTGCTCATGTTTTGCAATCCTGATAAAGGTGCTCATAAATTCGTAGCAGAGCTTCCAACACAGGTGCCGGCAAACTTTTTTTGCAGGTTCTGCATGTTAACAGCACCAAGAATCTGGACAGTTAGAATGACATTACAAAAGAATTACCACTTCCTGGTGTGTGAACATTTGCAGAAAGATAGAAAAATGCTTGCGGAAACTAAATATGTCAATTTTAAAAAATGAATTTTTTTGTCACTTTTTGGTCCCAAAAGACCAGTCTGCCCCTTTAAGCAGACACAACAGTGTGTTTTAATGACAAGGGTACTGCATCTTCCTTTTCTTATCAACCACGATTTTACTGTTGTCCCACAGGTGTCTCATACCTAAATGTCTTCTATATGAGTCTCTCTTACAAGGGGTTCAGCTGTTTTCTGCATAGCTTTGAAGCACTGCCATGAAGCCATTTTTGCACACTGGAATTTGTTTTTTCATCGTAATTATCATAACAAATTTCCTTCATGAAATGCGATTGCCCTTTTTTTACCTCTGCACAATTTTAGGGGGGCTTGACCTACATTATATTCAATTTACAATCGCTTAAATGCTGTAATGATATGGAACTAGCTTGAATGCAAGCAACCTGCTGTAGAGTTGAGTTAGATTGCAGAGTGGCACGTTGAAACCTTGACCTTGATGCCTAGCACTGGTAAGCAGGCTAGCTGTCCCAACCCAGTCCACAAGCGCAACAAGACAGAGTGCAACAATGGCACCCAGGTGTGCTGGAACGGGGAGTGCAGTGGCTCCATCTGTGAGAAGTATGGCATGGACGAGTGCTCCCTCACTGCCGATACCAATCCATCGCCCGACAAGATGTGTGAGGTGGCCTGCCAGGAGAAAGGTCAGTCGATGCTGCGATTTGTCGAACAAGTACCTACGGCTTCCGATTAGCCTGCAAATAGCTGTCCACGCTCGACCGAGGAGGGGCTCTAGCATGGCGTGTTGCCGTACGGTTCAGTCATCTTGGTGGTGCTTCGAAAACGTGTGCAACACAGGGTTTATAATGGCATGAATCATAGGTTCACGCCGTTATGATGCCATTATCATCAGGCATAAATTGTAGGAGCGCGGACTGGCAGAGCAACACGGCTACAACAGAAATTATCTGAGAATACGGAGCTGGCGTAGTCGCGGCAACTGAAAGTGTATGCTGTTTTGAGGAGCGTGTTGATGATGACTTGGGTCATTTGAGATTAAAAGGACAGTGCCTGATTGAAAGGAGGCTCCCAAAAGAGCACTTGGCAAGGAGGAAAAGCAGCTTTGGGAAAGGAGGGTAGCGAAGGAAAGAGTGAAATGATTGATTGATTGATATGTGGGGTTTAACGTCCCAAAACCACTATATGATTATGAGAGACGCCGTAGTGGAGGGCTCCGGAAATTTAGACCACCTGGGGTTCTTTAACATGCACCCAAATCTGAGCACACGGGCCTACAACATTTCCGCCTCCATCGGAAATGCAGCCGCCGCAGCCGGGATTCGAACCCGCGCCCTGCGGGTCAGCAGCCGAGTACCTTAGCCACTAGACCACCGCGGCGGGGCAGAGTGAAATGAGTGATCTGCACGTTTTGTTCATCAGTCAAATGCATGTAACTCTGCTATTATGGCACCACCTTCAAAAATTCTCATGACTACGTGTTTGTTGTAGACTTGTGAAGAACTGCCACACCACAACTAAATTTCCACCTCTGGGTGGTTCAGGGGTCCTTTAAGAGCCGTCGAGTCTCTGACGAATTCTGGTTTTCTTAAGCTCTTTGTGCTTTGGACTCGTTTCAGTACTTTTGATGAAGCTTTGTGGTGTTTCAATATTTTAAATAGGGAAAGTATGTTGTGTATGTATGTTGTGATCTAACTGAATGTTAAACAGTCTGAACGAGAAATCTGAAGTTTTCAATGTTTACCACACCCATACCCAATGTTTGTACTCTATAAGAAAGTGAAGTCTGTATAAAATGCCTACAATACATTCTATTAGTGACAAGAATCAACAAATGATAAAGGATGAAAAAGACTTGAAGGTGCCAACAACTGGCCAGAATGTGGGAATAGATCTTGGAGGAAATAAAAGACTGAATTCACAGGTTCGAGCATCATTTTCATGACCCATGTAGGATTTCCATCTTTAAATTGCATTTAAAAGTTACGAGGAACGTACGTCGCGCAGCCTTGTAGACGAGTCTCGAATCTGGATTATGGAGTCATTCACTTTGCTAACTTTGCTGTGCATAGTGTGATGGTTTCGTGCACACTACATTTCGTGCTCAAAATTAGAGTATGCTTATTATTATTCAACTCCGTCATATTCTGTGCCTAATTAGCTGAAAAAGTTGCTCCCTGAGAAGCGGCACTGCCTTGGCAGCAACTAATTGAAATATGGTGAACCATGGGGCATGCGTGCAGTGTTTTCACATCTGCAGAGAACCGCCACACACAAGCACGAGCCATTCTTGTGCTGTTTGCAGCATGTGTTGTTTGTATTTGACATCATAATTGCCACAGATAACAAGTTTTGATTATAGATATTTCACAGCATTTCTCACTTGCCATATTCGATTAGACACACTAAATGGTGAGCTTTCCATCGTTCTAAAGTAAATGAGTACTGTAAAAATTGGTTGCTGGTCCCTTTAATATACAGCTGCCCTGTAAACATTGAATATGCCCAATCACAAAAGACTTGCAATGCAAACAATGTTTAAGTGATTGTTCTTGCTGTTTCGAGCATCAGCGTGTTAGGAAATGAAAACTGCTTTTTTTTTTTTACAGTGCTTGCATTGTTATAGTGTGTTTATGTTTCACCGTGCTTCTTGTCCACAGACAAGCCAGAGTCCTGCAAGAGCACATACGAGATCGAGCGCATGAAGGAGATCCGGGGCATCAAGCTGCGGCCGGGTTCGCCGTGCAACAACTTCCATGGTTATTGCGACGTCTTCCAGAAGTGCCGCAATGTGGATGCTGAGGGCCCACTGGCACGTCTCAAGCGACTCCTCTTTGACAAGCAGTCACTGCATACTGTCAAGCAATGGGTCACGGTCAGTCCTGCCTTCTGTAACCGTTGTAGCCTCTCACTGTTGGTGATTGTCCTTCACAACATTCTAGTTGTTGTGGTGCTCTCATGCGGGCCCAAAGGTCCCGAGATTGAATTCCGGTCGTCATGGCCACATTGCGATGGAGGTTAATTGCTAAAGGCCTGTGTACTTAGACTTGAGTGCATGTTACAGAGCCCAAAATTTGTGGAGCCTTTCACTGTGGCATTCCTCATAGCGATATTGTGGTCTTGGGACATTAAATCCCAGGAAACGTTATCTTATTGCTGATTGGTTTTACATTGACTCATCAGTGTTGCTTAATCGTTATCTTACTGCTGATTTGTTTTACATTGACTCATCAGTGTTGTCCGAAGTGCAATTAACACCTTAACTGCTTTGGACGAGCTGTGCTCACCCTGCCCAAACTGTCACCAAACTGCTTTGGACGCATAGCACTTGTCCTAGCGGAGTCGGTACTCTCCTCTAGCGTTCAGGTGGAAAAGCGCGCATTTATGGGTTACATTCGGTGTCATCCACTAGAGGGCAGCGTTAGGATTTAGTACTTTCCTGCAGCAGGAGCGCGGTATTTGTATGGAAAGACAGCGTGTGGTGGCGGCGGCGACCCATGCATAGCTGGCCCGTGAACACCAAAAACAAGCTATTTGTTTTCGTCATCTTCTTCGGGTGATGATGATTCATGTACAGATATTTATCTTTCTTGTGTCAGGAAGTGAAGACAACAATGGCGGGGAATGAGTAGCTCCTTTGATAATGACGAAGACAGCTTGGATGTGAACAGTGCGAGTACCCGCCAGTGAAGCCGCCTCGCGTAGCGTTTTGAAATTTTCCACACTGCCCTGAAGCTTCCAGAGTGAAATACCTCAAGGGTGCTTAGCCTACACAAGTGAAGCAAGATGTGTTGTCTGTAACTGTTTTGTTTATAATGTTCTTAATTTTATTAGCACCAGGTAGCTAGTTTCCTATGTGTTGTTGAAAAATAAACTTTATTCCGTTGTTTTGACCAAGAATGCAGAGAAAATATTTTTTGACATCGACTAGATACAAGCAATTCTGATTGTATTAAAGTACCATTAGAATCGTAATTGCCAGTAAACAAAATGGGCACTTTTTCACCTGAAATTTAAAAAACAAAATGAGATGTATTGTTTGCATGCTCAGAGTTTGTTTAAAATATAGGTGGTGGAAATAAACAAAGAGCCCATTACCGGGGCGTTGTCCGACGCTGGTGACCGCTACCACTATCGCATGAAATAAGAAAAGAAAAACTGATAAAAACATTCATTAAACACGTGTCGTGACATAGTGGGATTCAAACCCAGGTCCACTCCCCGCAGGGGCGCCTGCGCAAACAGGCGTTTGGTGTGTAGCGACACCACAGACCCGAGCTAACGGGGGAGTTTAGACTCCCTCCCACGCCTAGCCGTGCGTGGCTTTGCCGTGTCCGAGGAAAAGGGGATCCTGGGGGTTGAGCTGACTGACGCTGGGTAATTGTACCTTTAAGGCCCCCCGGCAGAGGCAACACACCCCTTTGGCCCCGGCTTCACGTAGACGGCACCCCTGGGCTGACCCACCCAGGGGAAATCGGCAGTCGCCTCTTCCTGTCTCCTTCTCTCTCTCCATCTTCGTCTTTTCTACTACTTTTGATCTTTCCGGTCCTCTCCTCACTTCTTTTTACTTCCACAATTCTCGGCGGCAAGGGTTAACCTGGTGTAGATATCCAACCTTGGGTAGATATATTAGGTTATAGCGGCCATGTACGGCTGGTGCTTGCGTCTCCTTCGCGTCTCGCAGCGTCCCCTTGTTGGGCTCGGTGGTGGGTGGCTGGCAAGGCCGCCGAATAAGCTACCAAATTCATGGGAACTTCTAGCCCTCTCACAACCAATCGCCCCTCCAAGAGGTGGCGCATCGATGCAATTTTTGAATTTCTTCCAAACAAGAAAGATAACTTCCCGAAATACCACATCATTCACTGTGAAAGTACAGAAAAGAAAGCTGGAAGCATTTCACCTTTCCTTGTGTCCAGGCGCTAGGCGCAAGCTACAAAGTCACAAAGACCGCCAGTGGTGACCTGCTACTCGAAGTAAAAGACCACGCACAGTACCAGAGACTGCATAAACTTACATCATTTGGGGATCAGCCTATCACAATCACACCGCATCGAACCATGAACACCGTGAAGGGTGTTGTATCAGATGGAGACCTGATGGACTTCTCTGATGATGAGCTTCTAACAGGCTGGAAAGAAGAAAATGTCATTCAGGTGCAGCGTATTAAAATAACAAGAGAAAATAAAGAAACCCCAACGAAACACATCATACTCACTTTCGCATCTAGCACTCTCCCCACTGAAATAGCAACAGGATATCTTAAACTGCCAGTCAGACCATACATACCCAACCCGCGGCATTGCTTTAAGTGTCAGAGGTTCGGGCACGGCTCCCAGAGCTGCTGAGGACAGCTTACCTGCGCGAAATGCGGCACCAAAGGTCATACCGCTAACGATGACTCTCAGCTACAAGTCCACTGCACAAACTGTGAGGGTGACCATCCTTCATATTCCAGGTCATGCGTGGCCTGGAAAAGGGAAAAAGAAATTATAATTACAAAGTTTAAATTGAACATAAGCTTCCGTGAAGCGCGGCAGTGCGTTTCCCCGCATTTTGCGGGAAACACATCGTATGCCGAAGTGTGCGAGGGGGTCAGCACCACTTCGGTTTTCGGCAATGCCTTGGACCACGCCCAGCGTGCCGAGGCAAACGCCACTAGCCCCCATGGTGGGAGTAGCCTCGGCTGCCCCACCCTCCTTGAATACAGCCCCACCAAAGGCCCCCATCTGCTGCGTATCGACCGACCATCTGCTGCGTATCGAGGAACAGATCCGAGACGCTTTTGCCCGCAAACAATACTTCCTCTCTGCGTTCCTCGATATCGAGAAGGCTTACGACACAGCATGGCGTTTTGGCCTATTAAGAGACTTGTCTCGCCTGAGTGTGCGCGGTAGAATGTTTTCCATAATCGAGAGTTACTTGTCCAATCTAACATTCCGTGTCCATGTAGGCAGTGTTCTCTCCCAAACATTTGTCCAGGAGACGGGAGTACTGCAAGGTGGTGTACTTAGTTGTACACTTTTTAATATCAAAATGAATTCCTTGCACCTGTCCATCCCCCGCAATATGTTCTAATGTACATGTGTCGACGACGTTCAGCTTGGCTTCAAGTCATGCAACTTGGCAATATGTGAGCGGCAGGTTCAGCAGGGTTTAAACAAGGTCTCCAAATGGGCAGATGAAAACGGATTTCGACTTGACCCACAAAAAAAGCACGTGTGTCTTGTTCTCTCAAAAGAGAGGCATGCACTCGGAACCTGACATTCGACTGAACGGGCAACGTCTGTCTGTCAAAGCTGAGTATAAATGCTTAGGCTTAATCTTGGACAACAAGTTGACCTTCGTACCGCACATCAAGTATTTAAAAACAAAATGTTTAAAAGCCATGAATGTTCTAAAAGTGTTGTCACGTACTACGTGGGGTAGTGACAGGCAATGTCTCATGAACATGTATAGAAGCCTCATTCGCACCCGCTTAGATTATGGGGCTGTTGTTTATCAGTCTGCAACTCAAAGTGCTTTGAAGATGCTGGATCTCGTGCACCATTTGGGCATCCGCCTTTCTACGGGTGCTTTTCGCACCAGCCCTGTAGAAAGCCTTTACGTTGAGTCAAATGAATGG
Organism: Rhipicephalus microplus; assembly: GCF_043290135.1. Lineage (NCBI taxonomy): Eukaryota > Metazoa > Arthropoda > Arachnida > Ixodida > Ixodidae > Rhipicephalus > Rhipicephalus microplus. The sequence goes on along the minus strand of NW_027464647.1, from coordinate 1,222,082 downwards.
TCGCTTCATCTACAAAGAACTTACATGTCCTTTGTATATTTTCTTAAGGTGAAAGCAGACAAGAAGCAACCCTCATACTCTACTATTAATGATTTGTCGAGCTCCATTCTGTTTCAAAACAGGCCTTCGATGAGGCAGCCCTTCTCAGTTCGCCCGAAGGGTCTAGCTGAAGAAACTGGAGTGTCACTTGAACACAGTTTAATGGCTCCTGTAGCATACCCGCCACCGTGGCAGTGGCAGACTATAGACTGCGATGTGTCTTTCCTAGAAGTTACAAAACATGCGCCTATTGCCCATATCCAAACATACTTCCTGGAACTTCAACACAAATACACACGTCCTGAGTTCTTTACAGATGCTTCTAAGTCTAACTCCTCTGTGTCCTACGCTGCTGTCGGCCCATCCTTTTCGGATGCTGGCCCTCTACATCCAGGCACAAGTATCTTCACAGCGGAAGCTTAAGCGATACTTGTGGCTGCTAAACACATCAAACAACTACAAATACAAAAAGCAGTAACTTATACGGACTCCCTCAGTGTGGTAACGGCTCTGCACAATCTTAAAAAACAAAAAAACCCTGTCCTCGTCTCACTTTACTCCACTTTATGCATACTCTACACACTCAAACAACATGTTGTAGTGTACTGGTTGCCAGGGCACCGTGACATCCAAGGCAATGTGATGGCGGATCAGCTTGCTGCATCCGTCCACGAAAGCACTGCCACTACACCCTTATCAATCCCAGCCCTTGATCTTAAGCCGTTTCTCAAGCGAAAGCTCAGGGACTACTGGCAGAGCAAGTGGGATAGACACACAAAACAAACTACACGTTATTGAGCCACACCTTGGCCATTGGCCTCCAGTATCAAAATCACGTCACACAGAGGTAACACTAACGAGGCTCAGGACAGGATACACATACACGACACACTCACATCTTTTGTCCGGTGGTGATCCACCATTGTGTGACAGATGTGGTGAAGCACTAACAGTTCTTCACATTTTAATCCAGTGCAAACAACTAGACACTCCAAGAAAACAACACTTTTCATTACCCTACCGACAACATATACCTTTACACCCTGCAATATTCGTCGGTAGGGAACCACTGTTCACTCATAAATCGGTGCTAGCTTTTTTAAGAGATGTTCGCTTTTATCATGTCATATACCCAGGCAATGCGTAGCGCGACCTCTTATTAGAGGTTGCTGCTGCAGTGACTACATTTAAAAGCACTTGCCTCGCAGCCCTTGGACACAAGGGTGCTGATGAGGTACTTGCGCTAGTGTAAAATATTTTTACACGTTTTTATTATCAAAACCTTTGTCACTCTTTTTTACTATGCATATCACGCCACTGTCATGATTTTAATACTTATGTTTTTACCCACATTATCGCGAAGAATTTTAAGGCCCCTATACAGCCACATCCTTACTCATTGAAATGGCGCTCTTTGGCCATCAATTGGCCCTTGCGCCAAAAAGTGCCACACATCAATCAAACCCGGGTCCACTGCATGCCAAGACAATATTCTACCACTGAGCCATGTCGGTGATTGGAACTACTTTCAAAACTGGCCTTAGACAGACTTGATGGCGGGAAAGGAATTGTGCGAATATGAGTAAAAAAGCATTTTAGAAAGGAACAACCAGGCACCACACAATGCGAATTGCGTAAAGGGTGGGTCATCCAATGATCCAATTCATTACAGAAGCTTGTTATTGTTCACCTATTAACTGTGGCACATACCCACTTCAGACATAATTCTTCATTGTAGGCAGCCACTGCATAAAAATATTGCACAATATTCCTAGCAAATGTGTAGCGCTTCTCCAAAGAAGGGCGAATGATAGCATAGTGCAGTGGTTCTCAGGCATGGATGTGTCGGGGGGACCCCTTGTGCACTGGTGGAAGTGATGGGAGAACCCTTGCAGCAGAGGGGGGAGGGGATACGTAGGTAAATTAATACAATTGGAGCGTGAAACAGGTGCCTTTTATTGCTACCAACAACATCAAACAAACGTGCCACATCACTTCATTTTGGACATTTCATCAATACATGGCACAGTCACGCTTACAGAAAAATGTGGATGAGGGTTTCGCGGATCATACAAAATGGCTTCGCGGAGCCCCATTTGAGAACTGCTGGCATAGCGAATGCCAGCCTACTATACAAAAATTATGATTGTTTATGGCATACTAGTGGGTAAAGGCCGCTTCTTGAGCTTTCGCTGTGACAGTGCTGCACATTCTTTTGTAAAAGTGGCTTCGCTGTTGTGAAGTGGTGCTGAGCTGTGAAAACACTTGTGATTGGGAGAAATCCGCACTGCCGTGAAGCCCCGCTTCAATTAATTTTTTTCGATTGGAATGCTCGTTATACCGACTTATATGCTCTAAGTATAGCAAATTTTAAAATGTAACATATTTTACTGGCTATCACTTGCATTTTATGGAAAGTGAAATTTTATTACCATTCAAAGTTGTTTTTCTGGCTTTATTTGATGCAAAAAAAAAAAAATGGAATTTGCACAGGTCTTGTTTGAATTTTCAAAAATATTGTGCAGGTTAGTTTGGTCATGACAAATATGTGCCCGTTTCTTTATATAGATATGTGATAAATACACTTTTCAAATTCGATTCGAAGTTATTCAGCCAAAACCACTATTCGCTTTGAACCTAAAATTTCACTATTTGCCCAAGCCTAGTTTTAGAGTGTACAAATGTCTACCAAAATATGTTAGGCCTATGCTGTGTGCTGGTGATGAATGCCATTGACTTTTCCACAGTTCTCTTGAAAGACAATAACATCTGCCCAATTCTTTTGCTTACTGCAATCAATGAATATGGAGGTGCAATTTACCTTTTGCTCTTGAGTAAGCATGCTGGCGCGATTTCTTTGAAGTTGTGCTGCTCAATGATTATCAGTGTTGTATCGACATCATTGAATAGGGCTCTAACTGATCTTGCATTGGCGATATTTAATTTTGTATGAAAAGGGTAAAAAAAAAACAAGGCCTTTAACGCTTCACAATGGCTGTGAATTAGGCTTGTTGGTTGTTCATGATTGTAGAATAACAGTGAAAAAAAAAAAAAAAACGACGGGCAAACACAGCCAGTGCTCGTTTATCTCTGCGTGTTCTTCGTTTTCCTGCACTGCTACTTTACAACCTCTAACGATGCTACAGATAAGTTTTTATGGATTCTCAATGCCATCACCTGTATTTCACTGAGCTTTGTTTCTTTTCATTTGTCATACAGCTTAACTGGTGGGCTGTCCTGCTGATGCTGGTGGCACTTATAGTGGTGATGGCAGTGTTCATTCGCTGCTGTGCCGTGCATACGCCCAGCAGCAACCCACGAAAGGCTCCTGCATTGCGCATCAGTGACACGTTGCGCAGGCCTGGTGACACCTTCCGCAGAAAGGTCTGTCCACTGTTTCCCAGATGTCAGCTTAGTGAGTGATGAAATATCAATTCGTAGGGCATGCATGTGTGGTGGGTTTACCTTTAAGAAGTGGAGGTTGAGCAAGCTTTCTGATGGAATAATTGGTAACCGATAGAAGTGGAGGCTGAGCAAACTTTCTGATGGAATAATTGGTAACCAATTGTTTACAGGAATAACAGGATGGCTGCAAGCAGTCAGGAAAATTCAGACATGTGAATGGGAGTAGGGCCACGGGACTGAGTAACCGGAGATAAACCAATGAATATACTGCTATGAGGCTTTCTGCTTAATGAATCTGAAAGGGGTCCTCCAACGCTGTTCAACCCCCCATTCATTACTCGCATAGACTGAAGCATGGACAGATTAGTGCAGCAAGAATGGCAGTAATAGCGGCACGCAGTCTGAATTTTTTTCTTTTCAGGGCATTCAACACACACAAATGCTGAAAAACAAAAGAAAGAAACAATGCCTTCCCTCAATTTGATTTTCGTGCCACATTTCACTCGCCCCTGACTCGACCCGGTGATGTTGAAGAGCTCCCGCAATGAAATAAACTGGAAGCTCCCATGTAGGGAAAGCTCCACACCATTGTTGCTTGTCTTCTCCAACGTATTGTTGGTGTTCCCATGGTAACAAACGTGGCACCTGAAACCTGGCAGCCACATTTCATTTCGCTTCCTCCTTTCATTCTCAAAAGGGTATTTCCGGGGTGGTGTACTGTTGCCCTTCGTGAGTTGTTCGGTGGGCTAGCCGATGAACTACAAGGGTGTAGGGGCATCACTTGAACTTGCGCCACCTCAGCAACAATCATTAACCTACCTCGCATGCAGAAAAAGGCAGCTCGCAAACACATAGAGGCAAGAAAAGGGAACAGAGAGAAGTCTTTTGTATGGATATACGACCTACGCAAGCAAATAATCAGGAGGTGAAATGGTAGCAGGCGCCTCTGGCGTGCTTTGTAGTCGTAAGGATTTTTTTTTTGTTGTTGTTGCAACGGTGTCTGTTCGGGGTTTAGTGAAAAAGCTCAGCAAAGAAAAAGAAAACACAATACCGTATTTACTCGATTCTACCGCACCCTCGATTGTAACGTGCACACGGATTCCACGACGAAAAAAAAAAAAAAAAAAAGGTAAGACATCGATTGTAACGCGCACCCATTTTTCTCATTGGCCCGCATGACCACACCACTCAGGAAAACGACTTCTTTCGGGAGCGTCTTCCATTTAAATATGAGGTACGGGGAAGCTTGTGCCCCTCTGACGTGTAACCGAGCATTGCCGTCACTCTAGTTTTACCGTGGCCCGATGTCAGCACGCGAACTTGCTTCGCCCCCTTCTTCTCGACGTTTGTGGTGCCAGGCATGTCGAAGAAACGTCTGATCGGCATTCCCGATTTGCCCAAGCAGGTAGCCGTTGTTGTGCCGCAAGTTTAGCACGAACCTCTGAAAACTGTGAAGCTTTTCATTGTACTCCTCCGGAAACTTTTCGCATATGCCCGTTCGCCTTCAAAGGGAAAAGACTTTCCTCTTCATAAAGTTAGTTAGCCAGCACCTGCTCGCTTTAAACTGGCTCGGCATTAGCCCTTTTTCTAAGGCTAACTGCATAGCCCGCACTTGGAGCAGTGCTGTCGTCACGGGTCGCTGTGCCACTCACTGCTCAAGCAACATACTCGGCGAGCAGCTCCTCAATTTGCGGAAACCGACCCTGCTGTGGTCCACTGAAGCCTTTGTGTGAAGCTTTGCTGTCGACAACCTTCTGCTTTTGTTTCCGCCAGTCCCACACGCACGTTTTGGGAACTCCAAACGACCGCGACGCAGCCCGATTTCTGTCCGTTTCTGCACACGCGATGACTTTTCTTGTAAAAGCGGCATCGTGGTGCACTCGTTGAGTTTTTGTAGTCGGCCTATCCATGCCGTCGATGCTAATGCACTACAAGATGATAAACTCCTCAGCACACGTACGAAGTGCCGCACATGGGAAACACATAGGCAGAAATGGCCGACGCGTGATGCCGACGCACGTAGGGGGCGGCCATTTTAAAAATGCCGATGGCAATAGAATGACCGTATTCATTTTTTTCGTACTCGATTCTAACGCGTATGCGATTTATGAACTCGCTTAATCGGAAAAAAGGTGTGCATTAGATTTGAGTAATTATGGTAGTAATATGTGCTGACACCTTGCCACGATTGCTTGTAATGCGACATTTATCCAATCAAGGGCTTGCACTATCCGTCGCTATTTCCACCTGCAACAGTTTTGGGGAGTGCCACTATGTGCTGATGCAGTTTGCAGTGATCTAGTGACATCATTGCGGGATTAAAATATAAAATAATTTCATATTGGTGCTTAGACCTCTGCTAAAATCATCCTATCCATCGGTCTTACGCAAACCACAAATAAAATATTGGTGCTTCAAAAGTGTTGGAGGGCCCCTTTAATTGCTTTTCTTAGTCAAATGAACCAGCACAATGAATGTGCATATCATATATATTCTTTCACATGGCTAACTGCACTTGGTAAACTGTGTGGCCCTTTTGCTTTAAGCACAACTGGTATGTGAGAACAGCTGTAGATTGCATTGCCTAATTCTGCTGCAATGCAACTCTCGCAGCGACGAGTGCCCGACCCTTCCGCTCTGCCTGGTGGTCCACCACCCCCGTACCCTGGTGGTCCACGACCGAGCGCGCCTCCGGCAGGCCCGTCCCACGGCTACGGCCATGGCAGAGGCCACTACAACAGCCGTGTCCCCGCTACGCACGGTGTAGCATCATCTTCCGGTTCCTCTCGACACCATCAAGGGTCACGGGGAGCCGTTCCACCTGAGGCGGTTGAGCTGCGACCAGCCGGCAAGCGACACCTTTGACACCACCGGCGGAGACACCGCTGACCGCATAAGAGATGGAAGGGCCTGCCTGCCTGCTGATGCCTTCCTACCTGCCAAAAGACAGTGTGCCAGCGTGGCTGGCTGTGCCTCGCCCCATCGCCAACACCACTGCAAGTGCTGCTGTTGCTTCCACATTGTGGAGTGAAAAAACCAAGCTCTAGACTGCAGGGCCTTTGGTTTGCCCACTGTGGGTGCTTTCAGCGCAATGCTGCTTGTTTTACTGTGTCACTGAGGGGATAGTTGCCGTTTAGAAGCACATATTTGGTGTTGTGGTCAAGTAATAGCAGTGCCAGCAACGACATTGTGGTCCTTCTGAACACTGCAGAGGGAAAACATAGCTCGAAATTGTGCATTGCTGGATATTGTTATTGGGAAAGACAGTTCAAGATTGGCATAGCACGATTCTCTGTGAAGTTGGTGGATGTCGGAAAGGGTGGGCTCAAAACTAGCACTGCTTGTTTTTTGTCTCGAATTTGGGTGTGGACGAGTGTAAGTGGACATCAGGTTCCGGGATCAAAGTGCCATTGAATTATTCGATCCCAAAGGAAGGGTAATCGGTTGTAGAGTATGTTTCCCAACTTCTGGTGGTAGTGCCAGCACAATATCCTATGCCAAAGCTGTTGTCCAAGGCAAGTAGCGGTAGCCTGGATATTTAGCAGGGAAATGTTGCCTTGTACAACTGAGTGAACATATTTCGAAGCATTTTCGGGATAAATTATTTAATTTTAATCTCTCATTGCACCGCACGTTAACAGTTGCAGCATCTGCAATTAGAAGCATGAAGAGCTAAAAGCGAGCTTCGCACATTCGCTTAAGCAACTGCACCTTTAGACAGTATGTAACAGTGTTCACTAGTTGTGTTTAGCCACATGCTTTCTTCTATTTTACTAAGACATCGACTGGAAAAGGTAGATTGTTTTCATAGGGCATCAAATTCCAACTTCCTCAATTGTTTAAGGTCACTAGCCATTCATTGCGTCATTGAGATGTGTTTACTGCCAGCGCTTTCATTTTTACAGCCTCTTTTAACAGCCAGTCAACGAACAAATGCCAGTTATCACTGCCTACTACGTTGGACTGCAATGCACATAGTGATTTTAACCCATACAAAGGTAGAAGAGCATTTTATGTGGTCTATAGAAATGCCTTTTATTTCTCGATGACTTACAAATGAGTCTGGATGCCTTTTCTACATTATTTTCTTTGCCAAACGTAATTATCAGCTGGACTTTTTTTTGTTTCACAAATATACATTGCTGTGAGCTACGAGAAATGACACCAACAGTGTACCACCAGTTTCAATAATGCATATTTGTTTTCTTTAACATTTTAGCATAAATGGAGTTTATCGGAGTAGAACGCTTGTCGAAATGCCCAGCAACACTGACTTCTCGCCTACTTGCATAACTGTTTACTTAGGCGTGCTTTTTAGTCTAAATGAAAAATTGCTAAAAGGAGTACAAGTGGAAAAAAAAAAAAAAAAAAAAAAAACATGACCCTTGGCTAGTGATGCTATTCTGGTTGCTAGTGAAATGCCTATTAATCAGTGGCTAGTCTAAATTTGGCACATTTCTTTTCATTTTGTCTATGCGGTTTTCAGTTACAGAAATAGGCAGTCGGTTGAATACTCAGCAGCAAATTATGTGGATAATGACTGAGTTTGTCTCATTTGAAGTATTTGCTTGAAAGAAGACAAAAACTGCAGGGACCGTTTTTTCTAAGACATAATTTATGATGATGCGTTTCATTGATACTGATCACCTTTCTTTCTTTATGTTAAAGAGATAGTGGTTTTGAACTTGGTACAAAGTTAGTGTAAGCTTCGGCTCTGTATTGTCCAATGATAGCTTCTTTAGCAATTTTTCTTGTTTACTAAGTTTGAGTTATCTTGACATTCCATCATTAATTCTTCGTGCAACCAGGTGCCCTCGTAAGTTGTATGCTAATGTTTCAGCGTGCTTGCTTGTTGGTTGTTAAAGGTTTAAAAGAAAACTTTGAGGAAATTGTTTTTTTTTTTGTGGTTAATGAGGCACTAATGCATAGGTTTTTAAGTTATTAGTGCTAATACCAAACTTTTGAATCCAATAAATAAGTAAAATATAGATTTAAAATCTACAAAAAAAGTTTTTCGTTCAGCTGAGTCTCGACACCCGAGTTTCATCTAATGCACACTGTGTACATCTGAATGGATCTGTGTGTTGAAATATGTCAATTTAAATTATATTAATCTTACATAAGTGCATGCGAAATTTTTTTGTGAATACAATATTATAGATTATTGCTATTGATTGAATGAGGCAGGTAAAGATTTATCAAGGGAAAACTTCAGCCTGAGTTGCGATATGCGCTACTTTCTATGTTATCAAGTGTAAATGTAGAAGATAGCAGCAATTATTAAGTATGCCAAGGGGATGTGTTGGTGACGCTGCATTGCATCGAAAGTATTATGGGTACTTGGAAAAGAGCATTCCTTCCTGGTATTTTCCTGAAGTTTTCTGAAGAATTCCAAGGCACAGGGGGGCAGGGGGCTGGACGTTAAGTAAATGGGCCTATTTGGAATGTATACAACACATGCAGTTATGGAGTGTATAACCAATTTTAGTGATGTATTTACTTAATAGTCCCAACGTTTGTTTTTATTTCTTCTTATTAAGGCTTGGGTGTTAGTTTCCCGCTCTCATGTTTCCCACATTCAAAGATGCATATGCCTCGGCAACGAGTGCCAGCAAGTGCTTATTTCCCGACAATACAACCTCATAAACCTTACAAAATGGCTCGACCCAGTGCCAACTCAAAATAGTCGTATGTCAAATTACTTCTCAGGATATAAAGAAAGAACTATATCTAGATGCCTTGATAGTTTAACATTGTGCAATGCTGCTGCTTGCCTAAGTGCAATAGACTTGCCCAGAACGCTCTGATTTCTAGGCATCCTGTCCTTCTCAAAGGTTGCAGCGATAAATGAAATAGATGCTTTTTTTGATAGAGTAATATTTGTTTCTTGCTGCTAGTTGTTTTGAGAGAGAATAATTTTCTGTTAGCAGCGTAGAATTCAGTCAGCATCTTTTTCCTGGTGGTTCAAGTGAAACATTAAAGACCGGAAACACTAAACTGCATTATGATGAAACAGCATGAATGGGGCAGTCGACACAACCAGCAGGACAGTGTACTGACTGACTGATATCAGCATATACTGTGGTATATGAAAAGAAAAAAAAAAGAATAGTTGAATTAGCTGAGGCCAGCCAAATTATCAGCAGCCTACTGCACCCCTTTGGTCTTATCAGCCCATGGGAAAAATTCTTGAAGGACTTCACTGGGGGGGGGGGGGGTGCTTTGAATGTCTTTTCTAAAGGCCTTTAAGATGAGGTTATATTCGATTTTCTGTATATGTTAAATGGCCTTCTACCTCTAGTTGCTGTATTGTTTCTACTATTTTTCAAAAAAATTTTTAGTCGTTAGGTGTTTCATTTATGTGGTTAATATAACATTGCACAAGTTACGACATGCTGACTGGAGGAGACGGGCAAACCAGTTTTATTGGTGGGATATAGCATCACTGAATGTCAAAACAAGTGAATACTTACCTTCTGGTATTGTTTGCTGTTTTACCTTAGCGAAATTGCTGAAAAAATGGGCCGAGGGTAGCCCGCGCAAGATATGGGAGCTCGGTATCAACTTTTGTATGCATCTCAGCTGAGAAACCAACTGGCTCATGTTCTTTCTAGATTTACTCTTGTAGTATTATGTCACATGTTTTATGGCCATAGAACAAGAAAGTGTAAGGGCCTTGTTGCTATTAGTAATCGGTGAAACATCTGGTTTGTTTTTTCAGTACGCAAACTTCGGCTTTGTATATTATACGTTGTAGCTGAGCTTGAGGTCGGCACATAGTACTCTGCTTTTTTAGCTTGACTGTCATCATTTACACCCACGTCTCATTATAACAAACTTGCATCATAAATGATAATTAGTTTGTTATATCCGAAAATTCGTTATAAAGGTTTGTTCCTAAGACTAAATCTAATGCGAGACTATTTCTTAATTACTTCGTTATAACCAATATTTCGTTATATCGAGGTTTGAGTGTACGTGCAACTGGCAAGGTGTGTAGACTGGTCATAAAAGTCTCCCCTGTTTCAGAGAGCTAGGCCTGACATATGCCAGCGCAGTTTTGCCTTAAGGCTCTGAGGAATTCACACTAGTAGTAGCAGTCATTTCCTTTTGATTGTGTAGGTGTTTCAATCAGCATTACCTCTGCGCTCGTCAAAGTGTTATTTTGGTTTTGTTATGGTACGTGCTTCCCGTTATCATTGCTTGTGAAATGCTGGGGGAAAAAAAAGGTGCAGTTTACGAACACTCATATTGAAGATGGTTGCTAAGGCTACGTCCACTGCCCAAACATGAACTCCGGTAGAGTTGTTCGCAGTGAGTGTAAAGATTACATCCTTCAGGCTCAAGCTACCCTTTACGACTAGTAAAGCTTTCCCAACAGTACTAGTAGTTGACGGTTTTGAATTGCTAATATTTATGATTCAGTAATTTATGCCCTACATCTGCTACCTAGCTCATGTTGAATGCTTGGAAAAATAGCTTTACAAGTATTTCCAACTTGCAGTTTACATAATTTATTGTTTTATATACAAGATTTTATGTGCTTATAATGCTGCTTTGTTTTTGTCTCTATGCTTGGTGGGAATGAATAATTTTGGCAAATTTGGGAAGTAGTAAAGAAAAAAAATTTGAATGTTTGCTTGTGTAACGCTTTTTTACTGTCATTTATTGTTGCTCGAGTTATGTGATAAATTCAATTTTTAACCTTTTCAAGGCTCATCATATGTCAAAACTAAAGAAAGCCACGGTGTGCTTCTGCTGCTAGCGTACATCTGTGGCACCCTTGGTCTTATTTTTGAGACACGGTTGTGTTCTTGTTTTATTGTAATGTGCTGTGCTGTGGTCGCTTTCAAATTTATTCAAGCAGCAGTGAAAATCAAATGACATGGTAACATTTTTCTGCATTTTGATCGTACACAACGTAACAGCTGATGTCTGTTGTTTTATTTTTTTTTTGTCACTGCCTTGCTGAATAGTTAGTGCTTTCCAAGCTTGGGTGACATTAATGAGAAGGTAAACTTGATTGATGAATTATGTTTATAATACCAAAAACATCAGTCTTGTTGAGAGTAGAGGCTTTAGAAGTCAGACTAATGAATGATGGGTTGCAACAGTGCCTGAAAGTTTCTGCTCCAACTAACGATAATGTCAGTAAGTTTGAGTGCCTGCTTAGAACTAGCTAGTTATTTTTGTAAAGGTTAACTCAATCACATTGTAATATTACCCAAGGTCTCAATGTAGCCACTGTTGGGAGGTATCCTAGAGACTGGTGTGTTAAAAAGAATACCAAAATACATATAAGCATAAAAACATAAGGCTTGAAATACAAGGCAGGAAAGTTTAACCTTAATTTTCTCTGTGGGTATCATATTTTTGTTCAAACAAAAAATTAGTTGAAGTAATGTTTTGATTCAGAATCTTACCACCCTAATAGTTAAAATTAGTTTGTGTAAATTTTCGGTGTTCCTTTGAATGATTCTCGAAAACTGGCTGGTCCCTAAGCACACTTTTCATGGTGGCTTTGGTGAGACAGTCATTGAGCACATTTTGCAATGGGCACAGCTGCAGGCAAAACTGAGTAACCACACAGCAACAGCAGCAGCAGTGAAGTAAAAAAATGAGTATACTAAGCAGAGCTCAGACAAGCTAGTCAGCATACATTAAGGGAGTCTTGTGTGAGGCTCTTCAGTCTGTAATCTCTGCCACTTTAGAGCACCTCTCTGTGGGACGCTTTCAAAAGCAGCACAGAGGAGGTCCTAGCAGTGTGATATGGACCATGTATGTTAGCCATCCACGAGAGAGTGGTGTGCATTTTCTCTCGTGGAAACGCGCACATACAATGAAACACACCTCACACATGTGAAGCCGCAAGTGTCCTTTTAGATGTTTTAATGTAATTCTCCCTTTCTTCCTCTTAACGTACAGTGTTTTGGGATTGAATGCATACGTATGGTGAAAGTGTTGTCAGCCTCCAGGAGAGCTTGGTGCCGTTAGAGAATTGATGCTTGTTCGTGCAGCGTGTCAAATAGCATGTGCTGCCAACGATTGTAACAGTAAGTCTGTTTTCGTGACATTTGCCATGTTCTGGGAAGCTTCTGTCACAGCTTATCTCAAATATACATTTCTAGTTATGCTTCATTGACAGTTTTGACATACTTTTGTATGCCCTAGCCAGTCTCTTTAATTTTTCTTGAGTTTTCAAACTTCGGATATACTGTATTTATCCATTTCCAACGCCCCCTCGATTGCATGATGCACCTGGCTCACATGACCTAAAAACAAAAGTACAGCTATGGGGCAGTTTAAACATCTGTACCAGAATCTAACATGTATGTGAGCTCGAGGTTTATTTTTCCAGAAAAAGGTTGGAATTGGGTAAATGCGGTATATAACACACTACTGAATTCTTGTGGGTGTTCGGAGTGTAGAAAGTTTGCCTCGAAAGCATTTCAAAGCCTTTTGTTGTACAGAATTTTTGTGCACTTAAAAACCACGAACAAAAACACCTTTGTATGATGTCTCCACTCCAGTGATGACTCATAACTGATAGAATGTTGTGTAGTTCACGTCATGGTCTCAGTTCCCTGAAACTTGTACAGATAAATATGCCTGTCGGGGCTCATAGTTCTACTCTGCTGCAATAGGACTGGAATGTGACTTCATCTGACCTTGCAGTGTCTGTATCTAGTGTTCTGGGCTTCAGCACAAGCCCATTGAAGTGTGCAATTTACATGGCTGTAGTATTTACTGAATGTCTGGGCAGCTCAGGTATGATGAAGTCACAATTCATCTTGCCATATTTGGAGCAGAGCACACGCAGCAGTGAGATTAGAGGTGTGGCTGGAAGTGTCTTAGAGTACAGGAGCATAAAGCCGATTCAATTGGTGCCTGTTTGAACTAATCATACTTTCCACGTGTGCAGAGCACGAGCTTCTGTCATATTCTATCGCATGCACAGAATTATAACTGATTGCAACTCTGCAGTAATGTTATATTGTCCGTAAAAGCTGCGATGTTTCTAAAGTGGCGCTACAATGACCATTCTGCCAACCACGAAAGGGCATTTAAAGGGAATAGCCTCGAAGACTTTGCTTTGTAGTTTGGAGGTGGTGGTGGTGGTGAAAACATTTAATAACCATTAAATGGTTACAGAGAGGTGATTGGGTTGGGGCCTTATTGGCCTCCTACCCTCACAGCACTAGGTGGATCCCGCTGCTGGTCTGTAAAGTATCTGGTCACATCTCTGCTTCTCGCCCTCTGTTATGCACAGCTAGAATCTGACTGCTGCTTTGACTCCACTGAGCAGAGGGCAGCACTATTTGGCTGAAGTACCAATTTTTTTTATATAGTGCTTCTTGGCAAATACATAGTTAACACTGTTTTGATGGGGCACTGCCGCTATTTGTTTACACACTTAGATGTAAGGGTGTGCCTCAAGCAACTGTTTGTTGCAGAAAGTGCCAAGAAACATTGTTTCAACAAAGAAAGGGACATCATTCACAGAGCCTAGGCTGCCTTCTACTCAGCAGAGACCACACAGGGATCGGAGTAAGGCTGTGCTGATCATGGGACCTTGATAGTACAGAGCGAAGCACAATTGCTCAGATTGCTTTATATTTCTCTCTACTGTTTTTTAGGAAAAGTCACTGAGCAACATTTGTGCGAGGAGTGTGTGAGAGGCTCATTATAATTGTTTGTTCTTTGGCTGAGTAACATAGTTGTGGGAACACAACCATCTCGAAGGGATATGCTTCCTGCCTGCTATTGATGAGCAGCGAAGTTTTTTCAAGTGATTACGAATCATCTGTGCACATGTGTGTTGATAGTATCTACATTGCATTTCTTTCTTGCATTGTACAAAGGCTGTTCTTTTTGAGTGTGAAAACTCTGTAAATATTGCACGCATGTGTATGTGCATATGCCTGCTGAGAAATGACATGTTTCGGAGTGGTGGTCATTTTTTTTTTTGTGTATCATGTATGTAGACGCTATGCTTAAATTGTGTGTGAGTGGTACTATATACATATTATACATAAAGATATATAAATATGTGAACATAAAATATACATAGCTTTTTCTGTGTTGCAACACAGATAATAAGTGTGTTTGTTTGCTGATGTACTTGTTCGAACCTTCCACCTTTGTTTCTGTGTCCTATGTTCACTGTTATTTGCAGATTATGAGAAAGGAAGTTTTTGAGGATGATAATAGGGAGATGTTTCTAATAAATCACTTCAGCAAAACATTTACTTCTTTTATTTCAATGATGTTGCAGGCTGTGTACCAACAAAGACAGGGCATGCTTACAGTAGCATCTTTTTAGTAAGGCACGAGGTAGCTCTAAATGCCTCTGCTGTTCCACTTAGCTTAACTGTTTGCTGTATTTTGAGCAGCGGTTTGCAATGGTATGTACACAGCTGCGCTTGAGCTTTATGCAGGTGCGTATCCAGAATTTTGTGGGGGGGGGGGCACCTTGTTCAAATGGTCATTTTTTCATTTCTATGCCATGCCGAAAAAAAATGCAGGAAGGGGTAATGCACCTCGTGTGCCACCCCCTGGCTACGCCCCTGCCTGTATGGATACAAGGGCTTATACCTATATGGTACTGTATAGTGTGCAAGTATGAAGGCATGACACAGCAGTATCATGTCGTGGAAAGTGTTGTCATCTTAGTTGTACCATTGGATCACAATACTTTTTATTTATGACGTCGCATATGTTTCTTTGGCACCATGCAGAAAAAACCCTATTTTGTACCTGTTTTTGTTGTACAGCTTTTAAACTGGGTGACAGCCACCGCGACACTTTTTGCAGACAGTGCGACTGGCGGAAGAGTGCTATGTGCCCGTTTAAAGTTTTGAAAAAGAATGCATAATCACCACACATCGCATGCAGAGCACAAGCAGTCTACATGTATTTCCGATGACTTGCTGTTTTTTCTGGCCAGATTCTGCTTGTACTATATGTAAATACAGATTATACAGACCGGATTAGGTGTTTGTATAGGTACAGTCAACTACCGAATTTTAGATGCAAAGCAGCTCTTTGACTACTCTGTGTAACGCTGTCTGTTTGTGTCTCCGTGCCAGTGCCGCACCACGTTTCTTCGCCGCAGTTGTTGGAACGATGCCAAATAGGTCAAGTCGTAGCTGTGCATTGACGTCACTCTCTCCCTCACTTGGAGCAGCTGCAGGCCCCTTCCAACACACATAGGTGGTGTTCCTCCTCCGCCGGCTTGCAACACACTTCTGTCTCGCTTCACCCTCTCCACCACCCGCAACGCTCAACCGCACGTCGAGTAAAAACACTTTTTCAGCTCGTTTATCTGCGATAAAATTTGAACGAAACCCAATCCTCCTCTCGTGTCTTTCCGTTTTAAAGAAACATTTACTCGAGTAAAGGCTAAACCGAGTTCCGCTTTTAACCGTTCTTCCAGCACCCACGTCAACGCCCATTTCAGCCGGGTAAACTGCGTGCACAACGCTGCTGTTTCGCATCCCATCATGGTTCTCTTCGGGAAGATAATTCATAATTTTTTTGGACATGCTTGAAAATTTGGGCACCTTCATGGCATAGTCACACGATCCACACACCTTTCTTCCACCATAGCCTTTGTGTTGCGCGTCATCGTTTTCAAACGCATGGTTGATAGCCGTAATTTTTCCTGCTTTTTGATGGTAACGGCGGCGCTCATCACGAAACGCAAAGTTAAGCGGAATTCGCGGCAGGTACCGAATGTATATTCATGGGAACTTGGGCACTCATCAAGTGCTTGGTAAACATACACTGGCATACAATAAAGTTGTTTCAGACGTAGCTGTGGTGATTTAACCGCCGGAGCGGTAAAAACATGCGTGAACCCGTTTTTTCGAACGATTTCACGGTTTCTAAAGGTTGCAAAATGGGATATTGACTGTACATACAAACACGCATGAACATACGTAGTGAGAACTGCCGCACGCCCCGTCATTGAAAAATTTCTGCCCGCGGCCTTACCTGGGTGCCATGCATTGCGGGAATGAAGAGCGTCCTCCCCTATGGCATCTCGTTCCATGACTAGCACATGCTGGCCCCGCGCGGCTAAAAACGTCGCCTTTTTTACATGTGCAGCATCTCTTGCAGGGGTCTATGTCCCGCAGCGTCGGCGTCTGCACTTACAGTACGCATGCGCAACTCTCCTTCCCTCTCTCCAACAGCTGCACGTTACTCTCTTCACTTCTACCACCTGTTTGTGCCTCTGCGTTGTCGCTTTTGCTATCCCAGTGCATTCGCTACTTTCCTCCACTAGTCTCCTATCCCTCAAGTGTGAATATAAAGCGGGTGTGCATTGATTTTATCTGAAGCGCACCAGCTTTCCAATGCACTTGTGTGCAGTAGACACAAGCGCTCAATGGTTTTCGTCTGGCCTGCAAGCAGTGCGTGCAAGGGACGGGGCTCTGCTAAGCCGATGACAATGGCCGCAGGCCAGAATGCGTAATGCAGGTGCATAATGCAGGTGATGTGTAAATGCAGTAGAAGAGACTGCTCCCTTCTGGAGGTACACCTGTTATGCAGCCCGGTTCGCCGCAATGTGAACGTCGAATAGTTTGAGGCGACGGTGGAGTGATGCACTTCTTTCGCCAGTGTGTCTGGTGTCTCATTCCCCTGGATTCTCACATGAGAACACCACTATGCTACGCCTGTCCTCACTGACTGCGAGTGACAACATCCTCTACACATGGGCTCGCTGATATGTCTGGGACTTGCAGTGGCAGATGCTCGAACGCCTGTAAAAAGTGAGTCACGCACTTTCGCAGGGGACTTCTCTATCGCATGTTGAGTGGTTCTCTTGTGTGGTAGCTGATGGCACCGCAAGCAAATGTATCGCCTTCGCTGACTTTCCCTGTACGGATGGCCCGCAATTTTGCAACTGCCTCGCTGAGCTGCATTCTCCGCAGCATACATACTAGAGTTACGCTGCATCACGCAATTTCTAAAAGATATATTTGTTTCGGGGGATTTACGCATTTATTATGCACATTGACATGTCCGCACGGTGTACAGATTTCTTTTTCTGATGCTTTTTTCACGGTTGATATTTCTCTATGATCGCTTCAGAGAATGTCTACGTTTCAACCACATTTGAAAGCGACACATATATATCTGACTCGCCTGCTGTTCGCGAGGAGGCGTTAACCAAGCTCTGGCTCTGGTGCAACAATCGATGGATAATTGCTATTAGCATCTCATATATATATACAACGCGATGGTTACCTGTGCACCACAAAGGTAAAAAAAAAAACACCTTTCCAAGTTGGTCCAATGTCTCATGTAGTTCTAATAAATCGATCTTTCGATAAAGGAAAAAAAAAAGACCATGAATTCACTGCCCCACACCCGGCGCTTCACGGCAGTATCACCTTGCTTTTGCCACCACATATATTTTTTTGTCCGTTTTATTTATATCGCTTGCGTGTTTACTTTTTCAATGTTCTCCCTGAAACCCAAGACTCGCAGCTTGCAATGGCGAAGCGCGCGTCATGGCGACGAAAGACCTTTGTAACCGCAAATATTCCTTGAGTGTTAAATATATTTCATAACTTTCGTGATGCGCAAAAAAGTATCCAACTGGTTTCGTTCTTACGTTCCGCGTAAAAACGACACGTTTCCCTCGCACCGGTTCATGACAGCGATAAGCAGTCACAGCGGTTATCGTTTTTGTGGCCGATAGCAAAACGTGTTCATCGCGAAGCCATCACCATCGTTGCGACCCTGCCGAGACAGCACAATCGGGCAAATTCTATCTATGGTCGTTAGTACGTGGAAGGTTAGAGAGCACTAGAATCATTGTGCGCACTGGGAGCGGGTTTGTCACGTGGTATTTTTTGTATTTAGCGGGTATTTGTAATTGGCAGAAAAAAATACTAAACCTAAGAGATATAAAGTTCAAAGCTGTCTAATCGGACGTTTTGCAAACCGATCTACAACTTTCTCATTGAAATTTTTCATCTATCTTCGTTCTTTCAAAAGTTAGTTAATTAAAGATCTAAGTAAACAATGTTACAGAACACAAAAAGATAGTTCAACTCCAGGCAACGGTGAACAACGTTTGGTCGCGTCGTAATCGCGTGTGCTGGCTAAAGTTACCTGGGACACCCTGCATATATATATATATATATATATATATATATATATATATATATATATATATATATATATATATATATATATATAATTGCTGGTACACAAGGCGGTAATTGATGTGCTCACGTAAAGCATGTGAAATTCATCGACAGTGACACGCTAATAGTGTATCGCGCATGTAAGCTACAGAGAACTGCCGCGGTGCAGTACGGGTTTTTTTAATCGGTGGCGTTACTGTAGCTCTCGTTGACGAATCTGAAAGGATGTCCACATACGTCAACACGCAAGATAAGACTCTCGAGGTTTCTCAACGCGCTGTAGCACTAAAGAAAAACAAACAGAAAAAGAAATACGCGCGTTATTTCTTCCGCAGTCTAAGCAATGACAATGAATTGTGATTTGCAGGGACACTGAGGCGGTAAAATGAGCCCAGACGCTACGATTTCGGCGACACTTGAATTAGCGAGCTGGTTCGAGTGCGATACAAGTGCGATATACCTTCGCGAACAATAATAATAAATGCCGATCAAACCTCCACAGGGTAAGCTAACACATTTGGTTCTTGAATCTTCTTGGGACAAGGTTTCTTGCTGTTCGCCTTCTTGCGACACGTGTGCTTCTTCTTGACGCACTTCTTCCGCGTCTTCGTGCAAGGTGGCTTTCGGGTGCTGCTGCACGGGCACCACATTGCCGGTTCCTGTACGGCCCGCAGGTCTCGTGCAAACCGTTTCCGAGGGCCCGAAGTAATTCGCGCTCCGTTTCTTGCCTTGAGACGCCGCGCCTTGTGCTCGAAAGCAAAAGGTCCCGCTGTAGCTGCGCGCGGCTCGTACCTTGTGGCCTCTGGGCGCGCCATCGAGCCTAGGCTCCGCTGAAACACTGGCTGAGACTGCTGATAGGACGGCTCCTGGGCCAGTTTCTGTGGCGGAGCTGCTTTCTGCGGCTCGCCGTCGTCGAGCGCCGTGGGGATGAAGTCATCGTACACGTAGGTTGTGGCGTATTCGTAAACGATGTCGGTGGGAGGAGGGTAGCGGAGGCTCCCCAACACCTTCAGCGGTGGCCTTTGCTGTGGCCGCAAACGCTCCAGAGTTTCGGCTCGGGGCTGAAGTAGAAGCTCCTGTGTTCCGCTAAGTTTGAACCCTTCGCTACTGTCTCCGAGATCTGAATCGCTGCAGACGCACCGCTCGACCGTGCCACTGTTTCTTCGGCCAACGTTGCTGGGTTCCACGGCTGCCATAATATTCCCGCTGAGAAAATTTACGGGTGATTCAGGTGATCCAGAGGCTTTGTTCCTGTACACTTGTGTACTGGAGTCGCACTTTAGCCCTAGTTTGAGTAACTGCAAGCAACGGGAGGCATCGTTCAGGTCATAGGTCCCTGGCTGCTTCGGAAAGTCCATGCCTACGTCTGGCCTAGGTTGGCTGGTGTCATCTGGGACCTCGTCGGGTGGTATCAGCAGCGGAATCGTAACTTTCAGCACTGGAGGTGGCAGGCCGAAGGGAGCAAAAGGCCGTTTAGATTTGTTCTTGGAACGATAGTCATCAAAATTCTGTTTGGGGAAGAAATTCACGGGGTTGGTCAGCTTCCACGTGGTATCTGTTGTATCATTCGAGCTTGTTTCATTCGTAGCTGTGAAGAGCGAGTCGTCCCACGTGACATTACTCACTGAATACTGCAACAGTGAGGCGAACTCCGAGGGCGTCGCGGTATAGTTGTGAATAATGTCTTTCTCGCCTTGTGCTAGCAGAGGAGCTGAGTCCGTTTCGAATGCGCGGGCGAGTGTGGTTTCTACGACTATGTTCGCAGTTGCGTTGGCGCCAATCACTTCACCAGGAGACACCCACCCAATGGGATATTCCACAGATGGTGCCTTCGGGTTTATAAAAGGCACATAATCTGTTACCAAAGCCACATACGCTGTGGACGTTGTGAGGTCTAGTTGCGGAGCAGGGGTCCTTGCTGACTGTAAACTCGAAGGTGTTGGAGCTTCAGGTGGAGCTGCAGAAACTACTGTGCTCCCTACTGGTATCGCAGGCAGTGCGGGTGACGATGCCTTTACCTTGTGCCAGCATCCTTTCCCGGCGCTGTTGAATACATTGATTTGGACCATGAGAGATTGGTCACGCTTGAGGCGGTTTCTTAACAGCGAGTCCAAGTCCGGAAACACAGCAGCGCTCTGGCTCGCGTTGGCGAGGTCCACAACAACCTGTTGAGACTGCTGCTGTTGAGCTTGTTCGCGGGTGTCCCTTCGCTTGTGATGTTGTCCTTTTGCGAGGTTGAGCAGCCGGAGCTTCTGCAACGCTTCGAGCAGTCCCTGTTGCTGGCCCTGGTCCATCTGGCCCGGAGGTGATGGAGCACAGCCCGGTAGCAAGAGCGCTATCAGAAGCAGAGCTCTCAAGGCCATAATGTGGTGGAAGTGGCCCGCTTTAGCGCGGGCCCATGTGCACACAACGGGCTCCTCGCCCCGCCATAGGTTTGCTTGTTTGCTCCTTAGTACTGGCTCCTACCCACTATGGGCGATTGGCTGAGAAGCGTGGGATTAATGCAAATCTAAGGGTTGAGACATCAAGGCAGGGCAGGAGGAAAAGTCACATTTTAAAAAATATTAGCACCGATTCCCGGCTGCGGCGGCTGCATTTCCGATGGAGGCGGAAATGTTGTAGGCCCGTGTACTCAGATTTGGGTGCACGTTAAAGAACCCCAGGTGGTCAAAATTTCCGGAGCCCTCCACTACGGCGTCTCTCATAATCATATGGTGGTTTTTGGACGTTAAACCCCACAAATCAATCGAGAAATATTAGCACACCTTTTTATTAATACGGTAAAAATGAATAAAATAAATATTGTTCAAATTAATATTAAATATCATTATACAGTATTGGTGGTTTCATGGTTGGTGGTTTTCCGAAGTACCGAACAACATTCCCTGTAAAACACTTTCGAAAGTTGACATGCTTGCCATCTACTGACTTTATGTTTTAGTGTTTCTTTGATTACCTTAACCCGGAAAAAAATATAACGCAGCTAAAGGAAGTGCGCAGCTGGTTGGTTGGTTCCTGGAAGAATAGGCCAACCCACAATCGGGGATCGGCCACGAAGCACGAGGCAGTAGAATCGGTGAAAACCAACAAACAAGAAAACAAAAAGAGAGAGAGAGAGAGAGAAAAACAAGTTAGGATACATGAGGAAAAGATATTTTGTAGGGAAGCAGAAATACTAGGATAATTTGGTTTCTTTATAATATCTAAACAGGAATGAAATAAATGAAGTTATAGTGATAAATAAATGAATTTATAATATATAGGTATGTGCTCAAGATAGTAACATGACAATCTCTTTGTTCCTATATATAATCAAGTACGGTATGATATAAACTCCATTAACGTTCTTCCATCGATACATCTATCTGTAGGCTCCAACTGCTGCGCCCCAATGCCGATGCCCCCAGGGAGACTATAATGCCGATATTGAAAGTTCAAATCCAAGTTTTCGAGAAGGTGCTTGAGAAACCTTTCCTTTATATTTCGACATGTGTGTAGTTCTCTGACAAAATGCTCTATTGTTTATGCTCGATTGATTACAGTAGTTGCAATAAAGGCAAGGAAAGAAACCAGGCCTGCGGGTAGCCTGCTTTGTGTAGATCTCTTTGTTCCTCTCCCTCTTTCCTTTTCTCTCTATTCTCTGTTTTCCGATGTATTTTTTCTGCGTTTATTTTCATTTATTTTTTATCTCTCGTTCTCCGTTTTATTTTTTTTCTGTCTTTCTCTCATTCTTTCTATGCCATGCTTTACTCTCCACCCTCCTCACCCCCCCCCCCCCTCACTTCATTTTCCCACACTCTAGGTGTGCTATACTGTACAAGGCTACGCTGTGCTCTGCTACCGCGTCTAGATAGCCGAGTGATTACGATGCTCGACGTAGGATTGTGGGAACGAGATTTAGAATTCCTCCTTACCAATAAATATTGGTTGGTTGGTGGGTTGGTTGTTCCGTATTGTCCTGGTGCAACCCACCGTGGGGGATCGGCCATAAAACCAAGAAATGTATTTAGCAAAGAATTTCTTTCTTTCTTTCTTTCTTTCTTTCTTTCTTTCTTTCTTTCTTTCTCTCTTTCTTTCTTTCTTTCTTTCTTAATTTCCTTCCTTTCTTCCTTTATTTCTTTCTTCTATTTATTTATTCATTTATGTCTCTCTCTTTCTCTATTTCTGTACTAGTTCTTTCATTTATCACAGTTATTGTATTCATCGCTGGAGAAATGGGCGAACGTTTTCTGGGAGCGACGCAGAAGAAGATGGGGAAGATCAAGAGAAGCCACGCGGGAATGTGAACAAGGACAAGAACGACGGGAATGCATGCCATTGCATCGGAGTCAATCTCGAAAATCAGCAGTAACGATCACCAGATTTCGATGACGTGTCTCCCATTAAACTTATACTTACACAGAGCTGGTCTGACAATACCACCCCTCGGCCAATTCTGCAGAAAACGAAAAAAATATATATATATTGTATATTAGTTTCTGTCACGTCGCAGATATTTATATATTTAAACATGACTTCTCATCACTCCGCTTTCGAAAATAGGCTTAACCTTAACTGAAGAAATGGTTTCAAGTTTCGGTGCCTCAGGTTTGGGATACTGCGCACTGGGCTATGCCTTTGATGTCGTGTGTAATTTCATTTTAACTACTAAACCAGTGACATTTTAAAGTTGTATTAAAAATATGCGTTAATAAAATGTGACAAAATCTAACTACTCTCTTCAAAATCGTTCCCACCAGGTTAATACGGTAGGCTGGAAAACGAGTTCAATAGCGTATACTTGAAGTCTTAACATAATGTGCAACGTATTGCTGCGCTTTCTTAATTTTTAAACCTACGTATTATTGCCATTTTATTCATTAATTTTTTAAATCACGCAACATTCTTCGAGTAACCTTTTAAATTTTCAACCACGCATTCTTGGGCAATCCCCTAGATGGAGTGCGTGCCATAGGATTGGAGGTAAAACAAACTATAGTTAATATGCATGCACTTTTCCTAATTCATATAATCAATTTTTGAGTGTGTATGAGCCATTTAGGGCATCATCATCATCGTAATCAACAGGCGTCACGGACCAACGCCGAGGTTAAACAGCGCCGCTGCTAAAAAAAGGGGGGAGGGGGGTTTTTCTTCAATTTAACCGTATCAAGTCGTTGCTCTCGCATGCCCGCTGAAGCATATCGGGGTAATGCTATATATTGGGCTCCAACATCACGGAAACGTATTGGTGTTTCTGAAATATTTACCGGCCCTGCCGCGGTGGTCTAGTGGTTATGGCTCTCGACTGTTAACCCGAAGGTCGCGGGATCGAATCCCGGCTGCGGCGGCAGCATTTTCGGTGAAGCCTAAAATGTCTGAGGCCTGTTTGCTTAGGTAAAGTGCACGTTAAAGAACCCTAGGTGGTCCAAATTTCATAAGTCCTCCACTACGACGTTTCTCGTAATCATAGCGTGGTTTGGGAACGTTAAACCCCAGACATCAAAAAAAATTGAAATGTTCAATCAATCAATCAATCAATCAATCAATCAATCAATCAATCAATCAATCAATCAATGTTTCTTTATTAGCATCAAAAGTGTACATTGTGAGTAAGTATGCAGGTGGCATATACAGACATCGTCCAGAAAAAGTTGATCTATCATAAACGTGACATGTCTAAAAACTTCCCCAATGAAACGCCGTAATGTCGCTGGCGAGTTGTCCGAGTGGACATGCAGAAATTGTGCTAGTCGAACTTCCTTGCGACACTCTCCCTCCTCCTGCATGAACGCTCTCTGGAAGAACACTTCCGAGGCTTGTAAGCTCGAATCGGCCGCCACAGTGCACGTGTTCGTCTCTTCCGCTAGGCCTACGGTGACGTTATTGGGTCAGCTGCGAGTTCATCGCACCGTAAAACCCTTAGCGCTAAGCCACGTAACACCGATACTCACGCGCGCCGGCGACCAACCGACCGAAGCGATGTCGGTGAAGAGAGCGGGCCGTAATGTCCGACGCTCCCGAAAAAGGAAAGCAGGAAAGCGTTGCTGCAGCCGAGATACACCGTGGCCAGACACGATAAGTAAGACAGAATGCAGGAGCCACCGGTGCCGGCGGTATCGCGTCATCCACTATAGGCTGCGCGGGCCTCGAAGCGATGGAAAACATTCCTCTTGGGTGTTGCTTCAGATTATTAGGCGTCCGGGCCGAAATGGGAGCGGCTGGGATCGGCATCAATCTTGCCGCCTGCAATGTTCCCGTTCTCTAACGTTGTAAGGCAGAAACTGATTTCAACACTTAATGCGGTTACGTTGGTTTTTTTTTTTTTTTTCAGTTTCTCCACTGTTCTCGCGATGGAAGCCACCGAGTCTCGTGATCCATAGACGGCGAGCATCGTGGTGGAATGAGAATCGTCCTCCGAAATATCTGCAAGGGTTCCAGACATGACGTACGTGCGTGCACATCGTGATCCGAACATAACATAGGTTACGTTCGAAATGCTTCACAGCGTCCAACACCACTGCTGCCAAGACCTCTGTAACTCGGGCTTCCACCTCTGGGGAAGCGATATTTCTGTGAATTTAACCTTACGTAGCACGGTACTCCCCGATTGAAAAGTGACATCAATATTTTCTGTCAGTCAGCGGCGCAAGTACTGACACTCTCACGTTTAAATGCACGTATGTATACCCCATAAAGTGAGCGGGGGAGGAAGGAAAATAGGAGGAAAAGAACGGCAGGCAGGTTAACCAGCCTATAGACAGCCGGTTTGCTACCCTGCGCATGGAAGGGGGATGGGGGAGATGAAAAATAGAGAACAGAGATGGAAGAGAGATAAACTCAGCACATTCGGCAGCACACGCGCACTCGGCTGTGGGTGAGGAGGTGACCACCGGTGTAACTCGGTGCAGCGCCGGACGCGTTATTCGAAGGCTGTGCGTTTGGTCATTGCCAGCTGGAAGTTATCTCTTCGTCCGCTTTTCTTTCTTCACCAATAAATCCCCATATACTTTGCTTGCTAAACAAAAAAAAATTGTGATCCCTTATTTTTTCATTTTTTTTTGTCACACGTATGTTGCAATCGTGTTGATAATTGACCGAAGTTGTCGTAGCTTTTATAAGTTACTAACTATATATAAGCAACCGCTAATAGCAGTGGTCAACAGGCTCCGAAGCCTTATAAGCGTCACGAACGTAGCTGATTTATCGTTGTAAAATAATGTGAGCTCGTCTCAGGCTGTAAGAGACCAGCCTATTTATTTTAAGATTATCTCCAGACAAAAGAAAACTAGCACGGGGTTCATAGATGCATCCGTTTGATTTCAAAATAAAAAGGTCTAAAGAAACAATAAAGAGCAAAACTATTTTTCGCGTATTAGTAAAATGAAGTTTCAGAATCTCGAAAACGCAACTCTTACCGCAACACGGCGCTAAGCAAGCGAGAAAACACGCGAAAAGAAAATGTGAGGGGCGCCGCCATATTGAGATCTCGGCACCAGACACCGTGACGTAGTAAATTTTGAAGGAATCTACTGAGTCCTATAACTTACAATAGAGAAAAATGAGAGAGAGAGAGAGATAAAGATGCAAGGAAAGGCAGGGAGGTTAACCAGACGCACATCCGGTTTGCTACCCTGCACTGGGGAAGGGATAAAGAGGAGAAAAGAGGTTGCAGAACGATGAGAAGGTACACACAATCACGAGCACACTCGGGGAGCACACACAGTCTACAGGCAGTCGCTCAAGTTTGTTGACTTTAGGTAAAGTAGCAGTGCTTTAGTTGCTTTCTGCGCAACTGAGGCAGATGCGCAAGGTCCTAGTATCTTCTGCACACAATGAGAAAAAAAAAAGAGAAAAATGAAGTGCATTGTCATCTTTGGGTGTCATAGACGTATCGTAGGAGGTTTCAGAAAATTTCATCGAGCCAATGCCGCGAAAATATCGAAAATACTTTGTGTAAATTCTTACGTCACCAACTAAGATTTTGGCGAGCAATTTAAAAATTAAACTTTATCGTTGATTTTCTCAGCTAATAATGAACCTAAAAAAGTGAAACGTGTGGCATTAGACTTCTCCGATTGAAGTTTCTCTAGTTCTTCTCTGCAGGGTGTCCGTTTCAGTAAATGGTTACTTATACCGCGCAGCTGTATATACGAGAAAAAGACAACATATTGCGCAAGGCAATAAACAGGCGACATATCTGCATGCGGGACGTGTCTTTGCACAGATACATGTATAGTTACCAGATACGCGTAAGCCAGATGTCAAAGCCCACAGGCGAATGTAACTTGTGATAAAATTTTAACAAATGCCACATGGCTGGACCGAACTACATGTGCTGGGCACAGTTTTCCTTTTTTTTTTGGCCGTCTCTTTGAGCAAGCCAAGCTCTTTGTTGCGGGTGTTTTGATCATGATTAACATAAACAACTTTTCATACGGTATAATTAGGAAGAGAAGTGGCAGCGAAGAAATCTTAGGCCATTCCAGGAAGTACCGTATCCAGCATCCCGTTTCTCGCTACGTGCTGCACAGTATGTTTTGTCAAAACGCGAAAGAAAGCCTGCAATACAGCGGGAAGTGGACGTGTTCGTAGTAATTCGAGAACGTGCTAAAACACCCAACGAGGAACCATTAAAGCTTAGTCGTATACGTGTCTTCCTAGATACACGTTTGCAGACTCAGCGCTGCAATGGCTGGTCACATAAAAGGCAAGCAAGGATATATTTCGCTCTTGTGTGCCCGTGATTCAGCGCTGTTTCCTTCCTTCTTTTACACTGCCTGCTGCAACGGCGTCTAGAATGCACAGATAATGCCTTCCATTTATCTCGAGTGACCAGTGGTTACCGAGGCATGTGACACGATGATTAATCGTCATTTCATCGTGAAAGTTTTGAAAGATATACTTCGCGCGTATAACACTGAAAGGTGTATGCGGCTGCATGCGTTCTGATGCGTCGCTTGGATCATTAAACAGACCGCTCGGTTGGACCGCATTTTCGAAACGTGCTGCTCGGACAACTATAGCCATTTCCATTCGTCGCTTTGCTTATGGAACCGCTTGTTTCGCCATACCCACAACAATGAATGGTGAGTGACAGCGTTCTTCCCGTTCGTGCGAGTTTTGAAAGCATTTACGTTTATCTGCTACAAACATGGCAGCTCAGTTTCGGTGGGGAACACTAGGTTGCGCTATTGTCGGTATTCTAAATGTGTATCCAACTGCTAAAATATGCTTTTTTTCTTTTTAAGACATCTATATCTACTTTTAAGTGGCGCATTTGCGAGAAGGTTGTACTGATCGTTACGAGTTGCACGGTTACTGTACTACATGTACTGATCGAGCTACAACTAACGCGCTGTGTATAGACGTGCAAGACCTGCTACGCCGCTTTCGAAGGCGAGCAGACTGAATGCTACGAGAAGATGTTTCGCAGGGACAGTTTAGTTGGAAATTTCAAGTCTATACACATCGTATATCACGTACACACAGTTTGCGCCAAGTGCTTAAGGACCACGAGGCAGAAGCTGAATATTTCCGCCGCCTTGAATTTAGATTTCTGACTTGTTATAAGTTGCACCAACACCACGTGCAGCTGCGGCCACTTTTGTGAAGAGCGCGCCAGCAGCTGGTTTTTCATTTGCGGGACAAAACCTTGAGGTAGTTTCGCGCTCTGATGTGGTCAACCTGACTATACTAGTCCCCGCGTCGTGCTCCTGACACACCACATCAGAGCCCAAAACTACCCCGAAGTGTCACCCCGCAGAGTGAACACACACACACACACACACACACACACACACACACACACACACACACACACACACACACACACACACACACACACACACACACACACACACACACACACACACACACACACACACACACACACACACACACACACACACACACACACACACACACACACACACACACACACACACACACACACACACACACACACACACACACACACACACACACACACACACACACACACACACACACACACACACACACACACACACACACACACACACACACACACACACACACACACACACACACACACACACACACACACACACACACACACACACACACACACACACACACACACACACACACACACACACACACACACACACACACACACACACACACACACACACACACACACACACACACACACACACACACACACACACACACACACACACGCACGCACGCACGCACACCAAGTCTATTCAAATAGGTCGCGGAAGTTTGGGCGAAATATGGTTCAGAAAGTATTGCGAGAGACATCAGCATGGGGAGTTATGGGAGCTGCTATTGAAGCGCGACTATGCGCGGAGATAACAAACACTAATAATGAAACACAAGCTTGATTCGAAGTCGAAGCAATCACTATGTTTCGCAAATGTCGTTTATTTTCCACAAAATATTATGTAGGTGTAATGAGCAAAGAATTTATGACAGTTTATTATTTGTAGAAAAATTCTTTTTTTAGCATGCCCCGGTATCACTACTCAGTGCAGCCCTTGCACTGCGTGGAAACGCCCGCTCGTGAAATTCGTCTGCGATGACACACCCCCTCACGTGTTTAGTGTTCCGCACTTTCTCGCGTTCTCCGCTAAGCGCGAAATTGTGAGGTTCGTTTTATCGGTGGTGAACGTTTTGAGTGCAGTGTCCAACGGGCAGCGGAATCATGCGGATTACATTTAACGCCGAGCGCTTCCGTCGGTATATACGTGCGGAAACTATGTGTTGTGCAAGGATTCAGTAAAGCAACAAACGTATGCCTGGTGACCCATGTCTTCTAGACAAAAAAAAAAAAACAAAAACAAAACAAGCGCAATTGTTCGAAATACTGTGCTCGCTGGGCCCATCAGTATTCCTGCAGGCCGGTTTCTTTCTTGAGCAGGCAGTGCGTACTATTATTCGCGTTATCGGTGAGCAGATCGACAAGTTATCTATCACGCTACAATTCGCACGTCTGCATTCGCATACGTAGCGGCAAATCATCGGAGCATAATTAAAAAAAAATAACTCAAGTAGTGTCCACATACCTTCATCGGCTTATTACCATTATATGCATTGTAAGGAGTTATTGTGACCATTGAATAAAACTAAAATTTCGTGAATTCGGCGTGACCAGGCATCATTTCTTCCTGTCAAAACTGAAGAACACAAGCATTGTGCCTGCTGATGGACCTGCGTATGTGTGAGGCAAATAAGCAACCGAAGTGAGGTGAATGGTATAGTACACTTAAACTTCACTATGTATAGTCATGAGGCGGTATTAGATTAGCTGGCGCGGAGGACTCACAGGCGATCACCTTAGCGCGAGCCTTTGTCGATCAGGAGGCCATGAAAAGCAACTTGAGGTCGAATTTCGTGCTAAATGACGTCACTTGTTTACCAGCTATTGCGTCGCATTCGTTCTATTTTTGTTCCTCCAGAAGTGTTCCCTCCTCCCAGAGATGGCGCTAAGCCCCATGAGCAGCTGATCAACCGCCATTTTCTGAACGTCTGGGCTTCTATAGAGCCTTCGCTACCAGTTCTATCTGCATTGGAAAACATACAAATACCGGCTGCTCGCGCGCTCTGCACAGATGTGGCTGAGGCTGTACTGTGCCAATAAAACGAATGCACTCACAAACTGCCGGGGAATTCAAAGTTTTTTCAGACGCAGTGGCGTCTACACTTTCAACGCCAGCTGTGCGTATATGTATTAGTGTTATCGGGACACAATTGTCCTGTTTGTTCCAAACACCTGAATCTGGTCGTGGAATATATAGTGTCCTTCAACCCAAAAGTGCTGGTGCCTATACGCACGACAGCACTCGTCGTTGTGCTGTCACGTTTACTTTTTGTATTTTGTTGAAGTTCGGGAAATTGGACATGTGTTGCTGTACTCTTCAGCGCTTACCACCAATGAATGGTTTTCGAGAATACGTATCCAACAATATCCTCACCGTTTGAACCAACTGACTGTCAGGGTAGTTAACTGACACAGGACAAGATGAGTGACGTCACAAAATACGTGCGTAGTAACACAGCGCGCAACTGCGTCGAATAAATATGAATAAACATGTTACAAGCACTGGATTTTAGGTCTGAGTTTGCAAAACTGAATCCCGATGCCCTAACCACTACACACCATAGGTGCGTGCCTTATCTGATGGAGTATCGCTTTCGATATGCAGAGGCGGCGTCAGCTTTCTTTTAACGGCGGGAGCAGCCACGATGAGTGAGTTATTTCAGGGGTGAGGGCAGACAGACTGGGAATTTCGGCATTGTGTAATGACAATCCCTTTGGAGGTGGGGGGAGGGGAGGCAAAAAAAAGTGGGTGGGAGGGAGGCTTCAACCACCTAAGGGGACCTTGCAGCCACCCTGTGCGCCCCGCCGGTGGCGCGTTCAGACACTAGGCGTGTTTTCCACAACGCTAATGGTTTCATAAGGAATTTTTTTTTTTTGGACTCGCTTGCTGGATTTCGGGCTGACCGGTCGTGCGCTCGCGCGTTCCGCGCGCTTGCGACCTCCGGCGTCATCGTGGCTCTGGCCGACTGGGCTCGCCCTACGTCACCTCCTGCCGCCGACGACCTTCCACCTCCGACGACAGTGCAGCTCTGACTTACTGGACTTGTTCTACGCCATCCACCGACGCCGAAAGGAGCTCTCGCAGGAGCGCCCCGTCCTCGGACTCCAGTGACCGTGCTTCATCTTTCCTATCTCTTCTATCCCCTCATCTTGTCGTCGCTCGCTCTGGCTCACCACCTCACGTCTCTTCTTCTCTTCTCCTTCTTCGGCTTTCCTACATCTTTACTCCTATCCTTTTTATCCCTCCTTACCCCCATCCCTCGTGAGCTACTGTGGCGGTGTCGCTCACTGAAGCAGACAATAACGGGGCTCACTTTTCTCTTCTTTTCCATTTTCAAGAGTCACTTCGCCAGCTCGTTTTCACATCTAAAAAGGAAGCGCCATGGAGTAGTTGTCCAAGCTAATGTATAAGCGCGGATGTGTACGCACCGACTGAAAACATCGACAGATATATAGTTTTTGCTGTATTTTTTTTCTTTCTTACCCAATACGAATGGGCGCATCGTGTTTCTGTACCATGAAAAAAAGTCCTACAGATTCCACGAATTGTGGGAATCAATTTCATGCGAAGCACCTTGTCAG
The DNA here is from genome assembly GCF_043290135.1 of Rhipicephalus microplus. Lineage (NCBI taxonomy): Eukaryota > Metazoa > Arthropoda > Arachnida > Ixodida > Ixodidae > Rhipicephalus > Rhipicephalus microplus. Next base: position 1,190,309 of record NW_027464647.1, on the reverse strand, counting down.
CGAATAGCAACCGATGTCATATTTTTCTTTGAGCTAGCTTTGCTGCAAGGTATCTGGTGCCACTGTGTGCAGGTCTAGTAGTTGTGAGCATATCGCGGGACTGACATGCATGTAGAGTACAGTGGCGTGTGAAGAGTATATACTTCAGTCCTACGTAAAGCCAACGCTTACGCCAAATAGAGATGCAGGCTTTATAGCGAAGTGAACGCTACGGTCCGATGACGTGCGTATCATCGTTGGTCGGCATATTTGAGCAATGAGTGACTGTATATTGCGTAGTCAATGTTTATTACACAGTCATGAAAGCGTCTAGTTAACACTGCAACCACAAATGGCGTTGCCCCTACATGGCGCTTGTGTCGGATCTTGCCGCCTCATTACTTGTCAACGCAGCTCCATCTGTGATTTGGAGTTTTCAACACGATACAAGAGCTGTAGCCGAGGGACACCGTAACAGCTGAATTGAACACCTCCAGTGGACAAGAGCTGTAGCTGAGGGACACTGTAACAGCTAAATTGAACACCTTTAGTGGACGAGGCAGGGTTGTCAACTGTACCTCTGTTGGGATACAGCATGTCAAACAACCCGCAACAAAAGAGTCTTGCGCTTAACATTAGAAATAACATTAAAGTAGAACGCCCATTCCCCGCGATATGCACCCCGACCGAGATAAAGACCGCAGATGGGCAAGGGTTCAAGTTCTAAAGAGAGTCCTAGCTTGGCAACAACACATCTGACGCCCCAGTCCTAGACATTGACGGGACCCGGTACATATACTCAGAAACGGGCCCCGTGTCTACAGTCATATTGGACAATATAGACTCTGTAAGGGTTTCGGCTAACAATGAACAGCAGCATGGTGTAAGAGGTCGTTATTGCTCTTGCAATCATGCACGCTATAAGAATGCCGGCACCCGATGAACCAATCGCCTGGTCACTGATTCACAAAGTGCCTGCCTGAACATATAGCGAAAGAATCAGACCATACATCGTATCCTGACATCACTACCACCTTGTGGTGCGTATCGTTTGGACACCCAGGCACGCCTCTCTGCATGACAATGAACGTGCCAATGCGATATATTGAGCGCTCACAAACTGGGCGCCATCAGAAGAGTTCTCTCCCAGATGGCACACCAAAAGAACCAATCAACCACACTGAAGCGCTACAACATTACAGACAAAGCCGTCTGTACTTTCTGTAGACCACCACACCAATCGCTCAACCGATAGGAAGCTTTTACGTGGCGGCAGCTTCAGACCGATTCCTTCTTATACCTTTTCATGCTTAACCTATTCAACGCCGCCCAATATCCCCTTACCGCCCATGCTGTGGAGCGAAGCCTATGCAGCGTGTCTCCGCACCTGAGAATTTTCACCTTCACCAAGCTGCTCCTTTGTTCCTTCCCCATATACCATTCCTCCCTGCATGGAAACTATAACGCGAGGTGTCGTCTGCTGCGCGATGCGAGTGGTTCTTAAGATAAAGAAAGGAAGAGAAAAGTGAGCCCCGTTATTGTCTGCTTCAGTGAGCGACACCGCCACAGAGCTCACAAAGGGATGGGGGTGAGGAGGTATAAAAAGGGTAGAAGTAAAGGTATAGAAAAGAGGAAGAAGAAGCAACAACAAACTGAGGGGATAGGAGAGACAGGAAAGATGGAAGCACGGTCACTGGAGTCCGAGGACGGGGTACACTTGCGAGAGATGTTGTCAGCGTCTGTAGATGGCGCAGAGCAGGTCCAGTAAATCAGAGCTACGCTGTCGTCGAAGGTCGTCGGCGACAGGAGGTGACGTAGGGCGAGCCCAGTCGGCCAGAGCTACGGTGACGCCGAAGGTCGCAAGCGCGCGGAGCGCGCGGGCGCACAACCGGTCGGCACGGAATCCAGCGAGCGAGGAGCTGCTGCGCGATGCTTCTGGCTAAACATACAAATTCCCAAGTTCCATAACATATTGCCTTTTCTGACGTTTGCAAACGTGCTTTGTTACAGCAGTGAATGCAGGCACTCTCAATGCCACGCGAAAATACGCATGCTTCACTATAATCTAAGCGCTAAACGGAATGACTACATTGCTTTTTTTTTTTATCTCGATCGTGCTTTATCACTAGTAGCGCAGACTCGGATCCTAGAGAATACTCAGATAACGAGCACTAATGATAACGAGAAAGCACTGGACATGCGTCCTCGCTGTTTCGAGGAACTTCTTGCAAACAATCTAGCGCTGGCTATATATGGGCAGACCTGATTGAGACGATTGTTAGCGATGACCGGCGCCGGTAATTGTACTGTACACTCCGAGTCTAGACACCGAGTCTTCTTGCGAATCCCCCAAAGCCACCGTTGTGTGTGTTTTTTGTGTATTTCTTCTAGGCAACAAGCGCCGGATTTATTGAGGAGGCGCTAATTGCGTTCCTCCGAATCAGTGGATGCTCACGAAAAGGATTACCAGGGATCCCCATTAGGAGCTATGCTATTCGGAAATGTCCCTCTTTCTTTCTTCCTATAAGTCGTTACACCTGGGTTACATGTCTTGGTCTGCAGCTGAGGGGGGTCGGTTTAGCCCTGTAGTTTCTCGAGTGCTATTTCTGCGAGCTTGGAAACGCTTGCCAAGGTATATTCGCGCACAAATATAAGTAATTGTAGGACGAAGAAATAAAAGCACACTAATGCTCCAGCCATATGTATAGCGTCGTAAAGCGTAGAAAAGAGATCACGCTTAGTAAACACAGTCGTTTGTGACGACGCACATGATACAGTGGAGAGACGTCCGGATGTCGTGATACGCTCCTTCGAGGTTTGTGTAAGCAGAGCCATGCAGCGTTCGGCATGTGCCAAGCGCAGTTTTTCAATTCATCAATTAATAATTAATTAACTTTATTTGAAATGTAGATAATTGTGTAAGAATATAAAATCACTGTAAAAATGTAAACCATGATTCGTGAGCATAAGTTTTCAAAAGTATAATAATAAGAAAGAAAATGAGCGCAGCATTCCTTTAGGAACAAAATATATGTACAGTAAAGCTTCTGGATGAGAAAATAAATATGTTGATATCTCATGTGTTACACATGTAGTTGTGCAGGCCAGATATAAAATCCCCAACGTGTTAAAGCCCCAATGTCTTATAGACAGTTCATTTATTCGTAGAATGAACACCAAAAGAAAAAAACAACAACAGATTGGCCATATTCCAAGTGCATTGCAGCAATAATAAACCGCGCTAATGCACTGGCTATACGCTGCCTCATAATACGCCGATATTTCCTACAGTACTTAACGCATTGTCGAGGGTAGGTTTCACTCTCGAGAAGCTCATTTACACGGTACATTAGGCCGTACATGCACAGAGCCGTTACTTTACCAGTGGGTGGGGTCATCGACCTGCAGGCACTGTGCCACAGGCATTAGCAGTGCAAACAATTCGTGCACCGTTAAGTAGTGCTGTTCAACGGGAAATCGTGTCGACGTGCCAGTCGAAGCTAATAGCTATCATTCTGTACTCTCAGAATTTCTGAGTAGAATTACGTATAGCATAATCCTCGGAAACAGCCGGACTCTTTTGGTGGCTATATGGTATCGCGCTGCTAAGTTCTCGAGGAAGCGGATTTGATTTCAGGCAACAGTGACCCCATTTCTATGGCGGCGAGGTGCAAAAACAAATGCGTTCTTAAAACAGCTTCAGTAATATATTGGTGGGCTAGTTGGTAATGCGTTATTATTTTTTTCCATAGCGACGTCGTATGTCACTAGGGGACTCGTCTGTTTCTCCGTTCGTGTATGTGCCTAATTAATACCGCATACGACATTGTCGAAAGTAATGCACAACAACCTCGGAAAAGAGCAGCGCTTCAAGATAGGTAATAGTTTACTTCAAGTTGTAAAAGACTATGTCTACTTAGGGCAGGTAATAACCGCGGAGCCGAACTACGAGATTGAAGTAACTAGAAGAATAAGAATGGGGTGGAGCACATTTGGCAAGCACTCTCAAATTATGACAGGTAGATTGCCACTATCTCTTAAGAGGAAGGTATATAACAGTTGTATCTTGCCGGTACTTAGCCACGGAGCAGAAGCCTGGAGACTTACAAAGAGGGTTCAGCTTAAATTGAGGACGACGCAGCGAGCAATGGAAAGAAAAATTGTAGGTGTAACTTTAAAAGACAAGAAGAGAGCAGAGTGGATTAGGGAACAAACGGGGGTTAAGGATATCATAGTTGAAATCAAGAAGAGAATATGGACATGGGCCGGGCATGTAGCGCGTAGACAGGATAACCGCTGGTCATTAAGGGTAACTAACTGGATTCCCAGAGAATGCAAGCGGGTTAGGGTGAGACAGAAGGTTAGGTGGGCAGATAAGATTAAGAAGTTTGCGGGTATAAATTGGCAGCAGCAAGCACAGGGCCGAGTTAACTGGCGGAACATGGGAGAGGCCTTTGTCCTGCAGTGGACGTAGTCAGGCTGATGATGATGATGATGATGATGATGATGACCTCATTGCTCATTATGCACCAATCCACTAATGATAAAGAAGGAAATATACTGGGCAATCCTTTGGCCCTTTTCGCTTTTTTCATCACTTCCCTTCACTTTATTTCCTTAAAGACCCCCGAGGGGGTATTACATAAGGGGTGGGTTAACAAATAATTTTTTTTGATTGACACGGTTTTTCGTTGCGAAAGATGTGCAGACAGTTGGTCGAAAAATGTTGATGGACAGGAAATGGCCACGACGTCGTGGGGAAGATCATTCCAGTCGTTTGCAGTCCGTACAAAAAAGGACATAGAAAAAGTGGTCGTTCTAATGCGTGGACGGGCAACTTGAAGTGAATGTCAAGTGCGGTGAGATATGCGGGCTGGTGGAACAATGTAGGGATGACGAAATGGGCTGTGAAAAATTTTTTGAAACAGGCAGAGGCTGGAAATGCGACGGCGAACGTCAAGGTTTAAAAGAGCAGATTCTTTTTTGAGGGATGATACACTAATATTATAAGAATACGAAGAATGAATGAACCTAGTAGCACGGTTTTGAACTGCCTCAAGTGAGTCGATGAGATATGCTTGGTGTGGGTTCCAGATTGCAGAGGCATATTCCAATTTAGAGCGAATAAGGGATTTGTAGGCCTGTAACTTGACGTCCTGCGGGGGGCGTGCCGAAGGTAACGTTTCAGAAAACCTAGGGATTTGTTTGCAGATGATATAATGTTGGTAACATGCAGGTGCCAGTTAAGATCATTGCACAGGGTGACACCGAGATACTCATATGATTGAACGTTTTCGAGGGCGACGTTAGCGATTGAGTAAGGGAACAAAGAGGGGTTGCTACGGCGGTGGAAAGAGACTGTTTTACATTTGTTAGGGTTAAGTTTCACAAGCCAGCTTTCACACCAGTCCTGCACGTGGTTAAGGTCATCTTGAATAGCGGTTTGATCTGTCGGGTTAGTGATTGAGTGATAGATTACACAGTCGTCAGCAAACAAACGGATACTGGAGGAGACATGCGAAGCTAAATAATTAATATAAATTAAGAAGAGAAGGGGACCAAGAACGGAGCCTTGGGGGACACCTGATGTTACTGGAAGGGGGTTAGAGGGCACGTCATCAATTGAAACAAACTGGGAGCGGTTAGTTAGAAATTTCTCAATCCAAGCTAAAACATCGGGATGTATATTTAAAGATCTAAGCTTCATTAGCAGTCGCTTATGAGGTACCTTGTCGAACGCTTTCGAGAAATCCAGAAATATTACGTCAGTTGGTAGGTTAGTATCTAGACTTGCGTGCAGATCCTGGACAAAAAGGGCTAATTAGGTTTCGCAAGAGTAAGCGTTACGTTTCGTCCTTCTCTGATTTATTTTTTTATGTGGCATAGCATTTCAATTAGATTTAGAAGGTACAGTGTGGCCAATCCCCCTTGTGGGCAGAATAGGTGTCAGAACAAAACAAACCAATTAAGCTATAGTGCTCGAAACGCCAATCCCATGCAAAAAGCCAGACAAGACGATCATCTGCTTGACAAGTCAAAATTCTAATAAAAACGTCATTTGTAGTTATAGTGCAACCACAAACCGGGCAAAATATCGTGCAACGAGGTTTACCGTCTTCTGTTTAATTTTTCTTCTTCCTCGTGACGGCCCGTTCACACGACAGCCAGCAATCATCATCATCATCAGTCATCGTGCATTCGTCGCACGCGCACGCATTCTGAGGGGCGCTTGGGGCGGTTGACGCATCGACGCCATCGCTCACCTATTCGGCCTTCGGACGACGACCGTCGAAAGATCGTCGCTAAATTGCACCCCACACGGGATCCCCGTCATTCTAAATTTTTTTTTGCTTCGGCAGTGAACCTGAACGAGTACCGTCGCAATGGGTACCACAGTGAAGCCGGGATCAGTGTACTACTTGGATCCCGCGCAAGTCAAAATGCAGGAGGCCGTCGGCGGCATCAAGTGCGTCCCGGTCGAGGCCTACTCGGGGCGCTCGAGGAAGTCTGTGTACCGGATGGCCCCTTCGTCACTGCAGCCTGGTCGCATCCTGCAACCCGTGTCCGGGATGACATTGCCCGATGGCTTACAGTGCGACAGTTGCCTGCCGCAACGCCGTCTACAGCAGCTCTCCTCGGAAGACGCCAGGTACGCCACAGTCATCGGTACAAACGAGCCGCAGATCGTGCGCCTCGTGCCGCAGGGTAAGAACGTGTACCTCGAAGAAGTGAAGCCCTCGTCTCAGCTGCGACGCTCCAAGTCGGCTCGCCAGAAGCTGCCCAACGTGGTTGAAGTCGTGGAGAACCGAGACTGGTATGACAAGATTGCGGTGGCCGAAACCAGCGAGTCCGAGGCGCCTCTGGAACCTGACACTTGCCCCGAGTGCTTGGATGAACTGATGCGGCGAAATCGTGTGCCGTACCGGCAGCCGGCCTACGTGAAATCGGCCTACGTACCGGAAGCTGGCCGTCGGGAGTCGCCTGTCTACGTGAAGAAGGTGCCCACCTCCAAGCGGCTGTGTTCGCGACGGTCGCCCTCACCGCAGCGGGCGTTGTCTCGCGACCCTTCGCCATCGTCGTCCCCCCGCTGCCCCACTTGCACGGCGTGCAAGTCGTGCGGCACGGTGCAGAACGACTCCAGACCTGTCACGAGCAAATCTCGGTCGAGAAAGTGGTACGAGTAGCAGCAAACCGCAACAGACGTCTGCCAGGTGAACATGGGATCAATGCTTTGGGACATCTAGTCAAGTTAGGTAGATGCCCGTTGCCTTGCAGCTAACAAATTAAAAGAAAAAGCGCAGCAAATTACGAGCAAGAGCGTCTCCTGGGAAATATAATTTTTGTCTGTGCTTGAACAATTGCTTCGTGGTCTTTAATCGAACTCGTTTTCACTTTCCCGATAGCATGCATTATACTCATTACAATATCATCAGAATAAGCGGAAAGCGAGTTATATTAATAGGATCATACATTAATGTCTCTGAACTAGACTAATAATGGTGTACTCATTTCTACAAACATACTATATGGTACAAAATGCTATTCGACAAAGCCGATCAAACTGGTTTTCGTTTTCTTTTTTGTCCGGAGGCTGTCCGCACAAGCAAAGTGCTTGTCTTTGGCGCACCATGACCTGCTAGAATGTGGAGGTGGCGTTTAGATCTCTGTAGTAGTTGCTATACAGCTGTAGACATCTGCACAAGTATTCGAAGGCTGCGTTTGAAACTATATATAGTTGAAAAAAAAAAAGTCGCATCCCATGTACCATGGGAATTGATGTTCCATGAAGCATGCGGAGAGAAGGTGACTGTGGTGTAATTTTTTTTATAGAGCGAAACGTTACGAAATGACGCTAAAGATATCTCCAAATATTGTGGCACGTATTCATATGTTGATCAGTCGTATATGTTTTATGCAACAAGGTGTTTACAGTTGTGTAACGACTAAAAGCGGTAAGCTGACTAGACCAGACCAATACCAGAACAAAACTGTACCACGACCAGAAGCGGTAAGCTGATATTTGGTACTTGTGCTTGCGAGGAGGCAGCCCTGGCTATAGTCCTGCGTAGACCAACTTCAGTGGATGTCGCTTAAGTACATCACTGTAGTTAAGCCGACGTGGCACCTGTAATATAGGAGAGCGTATGCAATGTTTATAAAATAGATAGCCAGCACGGCAACCACATTTGACGTTTCACTAACATTAATGCGATTTTCCACAAAGCAGTTTGCAGAATACTTCATTGCCACGCAGGAAACAAATGACTCTGCGCGTAACATAGGCTGTTTCAAGGTGCTCTAGAATGCGTAAGTGCAGTTAAGTGCCCATAACGCCATAATTATTCCTTATGGGAATCAGCGAAGGGCCTCTAAACGCCTCCAGATGGCACCACGCGAAGCTACGCGGCAGTTCACTTTGTTGATGGTTTTTCTAATGTTGGTGAATATGTATGAGTGCTTTTTAATGGGTAGGCCTTCAAAATACGCACTCGTTGCGCTATTCACATTGTACACCTATCGCGATTTTGCATTTCTTCCACGCAGTATTGCATGCGTCAGGAGACTCGTTCCGTAAATAGATATTCAGTGTATTTTCTTCCGAAGCAGTTAAAGAAATTGCGCGGATCAAGAAAGGCTGAAATTTTTATTATTGAATGCGAAGCAATTTTTTTGCGTGCTATCTATCTATCTATCTATCTATCTATCTATCTATCTATCTATCTATCTATCTATCTATCTATCTATCTATCTATCTATCTATCTATCTATCTATCTATCTATCTATCTATCTATCTATCTATCTATCTATCTATCTATCTATCTATCTATCTATCTATCTATCTGTCTGTCTGTCTGTCTGTCTGTCTGTCTGTCTGTCTGTCTGTCTGTCTGTCTGTCTGTCTGTCTGTCTGTCTGTCTGTCTGTCTGTCTGTCTGATCACTACGCATATCCATTCGGAATGGGAGGGGCCTATGCTAAATAAAAAAAAATCAGTGTATCCATGGAGTGATGACGAGTGGGGCGAAGTGGCCGTCGGTTGTATGCATCTGTCCGTTCATGCGTGCGTACGTCTGCCTGTTCGTTCATGCATCCATAAATCCGTCCGTACGATAGTGCATACGCCCGTGCTTCAGTCCGTGTGTCCACCTATCCGTCGGGCTGTGTGTCTGTATTTTTGTCTATCTGGCGATGAGCGTGAGCCGCCGCGGCCACCCGCCCCGCTTCGTTCATTGCCCCACAAACGATGCAACGAGCACGAGCCGCTGTGGCGCTTCGAGCCCACCGCTATGCTTCATGCCGTTGTCAGATAGGAAAGAGACGCGGTGCCCAGAGGCACCCTGTTCCAGAGTCTCACGTAACTTATCAACCCACAATCATCCGCCTGTCTGTCCCGTACGTCTGTCCCCGCCAACGATCCGAGACGTGTGGCGACGATCCAGGAGACTGAGAGAGGCACTCGTTTCCCGCGCATCCAGGCACAGCCCGCGCAGCAGCCACTCGGAGTCTAGTGGTACAGCGCCACCTAGAATATCTTCACACAACTGCAGTTCTTATGCACTTGTATGAGACCACGCCATCTATTATACTGTTCGGACGATACTGCCTTACTTTTTTCTTGTTTTCGTCTTCTGCTGGTTACGCCTGACGCGGGACAATGTTCGACTAAGAAGAGCTTCGATTTTACTAAAAAAACAACAAAAAACTTACTACGCTCTAATATAACACAGGAGTGACCCCTTAGCAACAATATATATATATATATATATATATATATATATATATATATATATATATATATATATATATATATATATATATATATATTTGTGAAGCATTATACTGTGAAACACGCCCTAACCAATCACTACAGTTAGAGATAGTTCGGAGCAGGCCGTATAAAAAATCGCACGCACAGGTTTAGGAAGCTAAATGTGAACACAACCGGGTTTAACGAAAACACAAAGGAACATAAACAATAATCACGGGAACATTGCAGAAGTCGAGGCTTCTTGAGACGCTATAGTAAGCGTGCAGTTGTTCGCTTAAACAAAAATATGACGACGTTTAATTTGATTCCTTGCGTTTCACGTTAACGGCAGGGCACATCTATGTAAGCAATATATACAGGGTACTCCAGTTACCTCTAGCCAGTTTTAAAATATGCCGATACACGCAATGACGACGCGTTAAAATGCATGTTGCTGACTGTTGCCCGTAGTGAGTCAGACTATAGTGTTCTGAATAATTGCCTAGTAAGGTCACTTTTATTAACTAGAGGGAGATAAAGATGCAAGGAAAGGCAGGAAGGTTAACCAGACGCACATCCGGTTTGCTACCTTGCACTGGGGAAGGAATAAAGGGGAGAAAAGAGGTTGCAGAGATGAAAAGGCACACACAATCATGAGCACACTCGGAGAGCACAAACAGTCTACAGGCGGTCGCTCAGGTTTGTTGACTTTAGGTAAAGTAGCAGTGCTTTAGTCGCTTTCTGCGCAACTGAGGCAGGTGCCCAAGGTCCTAGTATCTCCTGCACACAAAATAACTTTTTAAGCAACGAATAGGGGCTAGACATTTCAATGATTAAGTTGTTCATCGGTTTGCAAAACCTCCAATTGGACAGTTTCCAGCTTTATATCTGTTAAATTTTAGTGTTTTTCTACTAACTGCAAATGCCCGCGAAATGCAAAAAAAAAATTATACGTGAAAAGCCCGCTAGCGCGAGTGTGCACGATGATTCTAGTGCTCCCTAATGTCCCGCGTACGAACGACCATAGCATTTGCCCGATTGTGCTGTCTCGACAGGGCCGCAACGATGGCGGTGGAATTGCGATGGACATGTTTCGCTATCGGCCACAAAAGTGATAACCGCTGTGACTACTTACCACTGTTACGAACCGGTGCGAAGGAAGCGTATCGCACGCGGAACGTTAGGGAGCACCAGAATCACGGCGCGGGTATACGCGCGCCAGTGGGCTTATCACGTGGTATTTTTTAAAGTGTGAATACTCTTTATAAGCGACCCCAAACCATCCACCGCCGTCGGCGGCGTCCGCAGTCTTCTCTCTATCTTTAAAAGAAAGAGGACTTGGCGGGCCGCAGCGCGACGCTCTACCGAATAAGCCACGGACGCGACGCTGATATCGGTGTCAGTAACGCGCCTTATACCCCCTCGCCCTTCGCTCGCTCCTCCACTCTCCTCGCTCGCTGCAACTGCGCGCGCACCCCTCTCTCTCGCGCGCCCGCCTTCTCTCTGTCTCCCGTCGAGAGCGGGTCGTGAGGGGGAGTAAAGTTAAAATCTGGTAGCATTCGCCAGTGAGTTAACGTAAACTCCCCCGTGTGATCAAATTGCGATTCCCAGGAACCATTACACCATAAAGGCACCATAGTGTGATTAATAAATATAATAGTGCGAATTAATAAATACCCCTCATAGCATCACCCCGTGTATTCGCACTTAACCATGTTCACCCTCGGGGAAATGCTTTGGAGTTTTTGTATTTTGCGGACATGTCTAGTTTGCAGAAAACCACTAATAATTAACAGAGAGAAAGTTTGAAACTGTCTAATCAGGCGTTGTGCAAACAAATCTAAAAGTGTCTCATTGAAACTTCTGACCCATCTGTGTTGTTTGAGAAGTTATTTAGTGTAAAGGGTCTGAATAAACAATTGATCAAAACACAAAAAATAGTCCGATTCACTCGAGACAATGGTCAGGTCAGCAACATGCATTTAGTGGTGTCGTAATTGCGCGTGTTGGTGTATTTTTAAACTCTGGCTAAATATAGCTGGGGCAATATATATATATATATATATATATATATATATATATATATATATATATATATATATATATATATATATATATATATATATATATATATATATATATATATATATATATATATATCTATCTATCTATATATCATATATATATATATATATATATATATATATATATATATATATATATATATATATATATATATATATATATATATATATATATATATATATATATATATATATATATATATCCTGATGAAGGCCAGACTCTATGCCGAAACGTCGAAATAAACCACGTTTGAGACCGCTTACGGAGGATCTACTGGACTATATATATATATATATATATATATATATATATATATATATAATTGACATCGTTGAGAGCACTCTGCATAAGTATAGGTTTGATTTAGAATAGGCATGCATGGGCACTTGTGTCCGGTTGAGCGGTCACCTATTTCTCGAAAAACGCGCGCATCGAGGAGAAAGAAATTCAGTTCAGTTCGAAAATTTGTTTCCTTTACAGGCAGCATTCAACGCCTCCTTGAAATCAGGCCCAGCAAGCGAATATTGATTCCAGAGAAGCGCCAACGTTCCGAATATATAGTAGCGGAAGGGTTAACAATACGGGCTGAACTGTTTCTTATATAGAAAACGTATGATCGTGTTTCGGTGCTAAGGAAACCAGAGAATTGCTTGGCTCCAAGGCACCTTTCTCTTTTTCTTTCACGATGACAAGTAATTTTCGGTCTCATTCATAGAAGACTGTGATAGGTGTAGTGATATACCTATCACAGTCTGCCAGTGTGTACATCGTCGGTGCGTCTTTGCAAAATGAATTTTCGCAGGAGTTTGGCGCATATCAATGAAAGAGTAATCGTACTGCGCTTGTGCTCTATGTAGCGGAATCTGCGGAATGGCTATAGCGTTATCTTATCAGTTCCTGTAATGTCCCTGACAACTCGGGTTTCATCGAAACCTATAAGACCAAGTGATTGATTGATTGATATGTGGGGTTTAACGTCCCAAAACCACTATATGATTATGAGAGACGCCGTAGTGGAGGGCTCCGGAAATTTCGACCACCTGGGGTTCTTTAACGTGCACCCAAATCTGAGCACACGGGCCTACAACATTTCCGCCTCCATCGGAAATGCAGCCGCCGCAGCCGGGATTTGAACCCGCGACCTGCGGGTCAGCAGCCGAGTACCTTAGCCACTAGACCACCACGGCGGGGCAAGACCAAGTGCCCTATCGTAAGAATGCCATCCTATTCTGTGTTATATAATTATGAAGACAACGCGCTCTTTGGCCAGAGCACTTGTATCTGTATTGTCGACGGTTTCAGTAATTGTCGTGCGTAACCCGTCTGAAGAAACCAGCTCCAACTGTTTTCGATTTAGCTTTTGAATAATTAATGTCCAAATGAATTCATATCCTCCGTTTACGTACCCAATAAGAAAAAAAAAACACAGGTGAGAGGTGATCTTTCTGAAGGCAGGTTTCTTTCTTTTTCACAGAATTTTGACCAAGTACTGTTATAACGGGCACAGCGTCGACATAACGTTAATTACCGGCTACGATTAACACAGGTCAAGGGGAGCAATTATGACCACCACATGCTTGGAGGCTTGTTTAGATTTTGAGTGAAATAACTCTATTATGCATTGTGATGCAAAGCAGGTCCTGGTACTTCAGGGAAAAAAATTAGTTTAAAGAGCAAATATATTACAAAAATAACTTTTGTAGAAATAAACATTGAGTCACATTAACGTACTTAGATGGTCCTGGACAAAACAAAATAATCATTTTTGTAACAGCCAATTTTTTTTTTACATGGCACGCTAAACTGCGTCTAAAAATAATGCCCGGAAATAATTTAGTGCCATTTTGTTTCAAGCTGTAATATGTCAAGATATGTTATGGGCCTCAACGACCTGTGATACTCTCAAAATAATGTTTGTGAGGATGATAACGTACGTCACATTTACTTTAGTGGTTGAAGGAGGAGGCCTGGGAGGGGAAAACGTGTTATTTCTGTTATGACTCAAATTTATTCACCACGCGTGCACCATGTGGTGTACATAATGCGCATGATTGATTGATTGATTGATTTGTGGGGTTTAACGTCCCAAAACCACCATATGATTATGAGAGACGCCGTAGTGGAGGGCTCCGGAAATTTTGACCACCTGGGGTTCTTTAACGTGCACCCAAATCTGAGCACACGGGCCTCGACATTTCCGCCTCCATCGGAAATGCAGCCGCCGCAGCCGGGATTTGAACCCGCGCCCTGCGGGTCAGCAGCCGAGTACCTTAGCCACTAGACCACTGCAGCGGGGCCATAATGTGCATGAAGTGGTAGCTTAAACGTCGCATTGCGAAAGCTCGAGCGGCTTCTCTCCTCCATGAAATCCGAGAGCAGAAAAAGGAAAATAGTGAATATAACATACACATTACAAGAAACCACGTACAACAAAGGGGAATCAAGTGTCCTATAAGGGACGATGACGAAATCACAAGGAAAACAAAGCTCTTGTAAAAACTCAATAATAAAGGCCTTTAGCAACGCTTTTCCGGATATCTTGCGCAGGGTATCATAGGTTAAGTTGTATTTATGGTGACTGAAACGCAGTAAGACAATGTTTGAAAGTTATAGTTTGCTCACCGGTGCTTCAAAAAGCCCAGCGTTCAACCCTGGGCTTTTTGAAAGAGACATAGACAATCCCCTAACGTAGACAAAGACAGAGACAACCCCCCAACGTAAGAAGCAAGCTACTAAAAGAGAGGACCAGTACTAACACTGGATCGCTGTCTAAAAAATGTCGGTGGGGATCCCTCGGGATATCGCAGCTTCCACTGCGCGACAGATGAGCTGGCATTGGTCTTCTGGCTCGGAGGCACGCAGGAGGGACTCCCACGACTCTGGGGTGTTTGTGTTGTCCGTGTTGTGGTGCGTGCAAGTCCACACCATCTGTACGAGTGTGGCTGGAGATGAGCAATGTTAACACTATCTGTTCCGTAAAAAAATTGCTGTATAAGAGAGGGTGTGGGAAGCGGCCCCTCTGTAGTTTACGCCATTGGATGGCCTTGCGCTTTATCGTATACGCATCTTCCGAGTCGGTATTGCTGGATGACGTCGGTATAAGTAGCGAGTGGAGAGCTCTGCGACATACTGTCAGGGGAAGCGGTGCGATAAAAAACTACACTCGGCTCAGCTAAAAATTAGGGCGAGTGTGTGCGCCTGGGCGTTTCCGTGGAGCGACTCGTGGGGTGGAGCCCATAGGCCAGAGTACATTATTCCGTCCCTAGGATGACGTGCACCAAAGCTACTTCCAGAAATAAACCTCCAGGTGCAAGGCAACCCCAACCATTGAACAGATCACGTCAAGATTCTGGGCACACACCTACAGGAAAACGGCAGCAACACTATTTCGCTCCAGCGCATCGACCAGTCGGTAGTGCAGATCGAATGCCTTGACAAGTGAATCTTTAACAAGCATCGAGGTATGCGAGTCTAACCTACTGCCGCCCCTCGTTCAAGTCTTCATCTGCTCTCGCATCACTTTTCTGCACATTACCTACGTCTCACCCGGACCGAAAGCGAATGGCTGGACACGTCACTTCGCAAAGTATACAAGACGGCCCTCGATCTTCCCATGTACCCAGCCACCCATGAGTTTTTGGTTCTCGGCATCACCAACACCATGAGCGAGCTGATAAACGTTACCCTCTTCACCCAACATGAACGGCTCTCGCGCACACGCACTGGCCGAGCTATAGTGCAGAAAGTTGGAATCTCACCAACGAGGGCAACCCCCAACTTTGTGGACCTTACACCGGAATACCATCGAAGTCTCCACATTTCCCCAATTACCAAGCAGACGCATACGGAAGACCACGCTGGGAGACGGGCCGAATGTCTATTCGAGAAACGCTTCAGCGGACGTCGTCACGTAAACGGACTGCTCGAAGCCAGCGATAGTGGTGGTAGAACTCATCCCACACTGTAGCTGGTACACAACATGCAGCATTACAAACAGAAGCAGTCACCATAGCAAAAGAAATTGCCATCATGCTTGCGCTAGCTGATCCGTTTACCAAAGACGTCATCAGTGACTCTCAGCAGGTGATCCGCAACTATACGATGTCGGCCGTGTCTCTCACCAGGCATTTCACACCCGAATTTCTGCTTCCCCCTCCTCTTCTACATTAGCAGCGAGACAAACTTGCTCATAAAGCGGCACCATCAGCCGGACAGGCATGCACTTTATTGCTGTTTCTCACGCGACGGCGACGGCCACCGGTTTGACGTCCTCGTACTTGGCCATCTTGAGAAGCACGTGCTCCATAGAGACGTCACTCAAGATGACGTCGATCGCGCTGTCGCTTAGTTGCTGCTTCAGGTTGTGGGCGGTTACCACGGCGGTGCTCCACGGCATCTTCAACTCGGTGGAGTACTCCAGCGCCATTGACAGACGGCCCATATACACCGAACCAGGAAATGCTGCCTGCACCTGCGCGTGGTAATACTTGACATTTGGTGACAATAATATACATAGCAAGCTGTTCTTGTTTCTGTTGTAGCAACGAAAGAAAAAAAAAGACATGGGGGGGGGGGAACTCATTCGGGCACCAATGACCGAGGTGGAAGAGCTTTTTAAGCCACACCTGTTTCAAGGACTACAGAGTGGTCTCTCTCACACCTTCATTATCCTTTTTACAAGCGCTATCTGGTCCTCGCCATTTATTTGCTAACAAAAAACGTGGACTAAGAGCTGATGCTATCAGGATTTCGAGCTTTTTCACTACACGCTTATCTCAGCATGCGTAGCCGAAAACAGCCAAATAAAAGCGAAATCAGTTGACCGCGCTCGACAGTCCTGCTCGAGCCAAAGCAGAGCGGGCATGCGACTGCATAGAAAATCACTGTGAAGAAAGCTTGCAGCCGATATAGTATGGTGCGATTGAGAGCTCATTTCCTCGTGCTGTCACGTTAAGGGATTGCTGGAATCACAAATTGTGTCAGCCGAATAGACTGAAAACGCTAGGAAAAATTGCGTGCTCGTTGACCAATTTCACAGATTCTTTAGGGGCTATTAAGTGTGCTATATTTCGTCGCATGGGTAATATATTTGGGGCTTTTCACAATGCACACTCGTGTCGCTAAAAAAAAAAGAATATAGTAGAAGGTTTATTCTAATCTACGTAGCTACGTTATCAGCCTTTACTGAGCCAAATGGCTCCTTAAAAGGCCTCATTGCGAATTTTGATTGCTCGCTTAGAGGAGGTGGGGCTATGGGAACTACGCATCAGGCTATTTCAGCCGGCAGTAGGGAGGTTTAGAATACCGTTTGTAAGCGCTGCGGGCGTTGCGGGCGAAGCGGGCGCCATAAGAGTTTTAGAATGGTGTTTGCACTGCTGCGAACCGCAACGCACGATCGCAGCGACACCGTAGCCTCGAAACCAGCGCTTGCGGGCCACATGTGGGCCGCCATCACCGCACGCAGCTTCGGATTTTTTGCGTGCGGTCCGCGATCGTGAACGCCTACTCGCGTCACGACGCATGCGCAGTGGCAGCGACCATACCGCAAGGGCTCGTGGTGCGCTATTCTAAAAATAGTGACTGCCCACTGGCCGCAGAAACGCGGAGCGTACGCAACCACATGCCTTTTTGGGACACTTCTAATATACTGTCGTGCGCGGGCCTACAGTATAGCACGCCTTCGCCACTTCAGAGCGAACAGTCTCCGTCGTGGTCGCTCTTCGGACAAGCAAGCGTGGATAAGAGGAGCTATTCCACCGAGTTGAACTAATCCACGAATTCACGAACCGTGGCCTGTTGTCGAATGAGCGCTTGCCACTTTTAATCACTCAATCAAAAATAGCGCGCGGATTCGTTTTAGATTTCGTACAAAGGGCGGATCCGAGACAAAATTGCGCGATGAACGTCCCAATAACGATGAAGTGAGAACGCGCTGCTCACTAGGCCCCGATTTTCGCCACAGGCTTTTAGGGGTCAAGACTGGGCAGTATATACAATTCTTCGAATGCGACATCAGGCTGTGGTCCTGTGCTTGGCCGCAATTATTGTCGAAAAACCTGCATAGCCGTAACATTGGATTTTAAACTACAATGGTACATGTCCAACTGAGCAATGGTATGAGGCAGACTTCCTCCCTCACCTCGGCGCCGATCTCCCCCCCCCCCTCTAAGCGCAAGCCTATGTATTAACAAACCTGGGTGTGTATGGTGCTAATGATAACGGTATTCTGGAACACCGATGGCTTCAGCTTGACGAGGATCATAGAGCCTTTGCAGTACCGCTTGCGGAGATCACCGATGCTGCCTAAACACTGGAACTGGCCATTCAGCATGATGGCCATGCGGTCCGAGATGACCACACAGTCCGACACACTTTGCGTCACGATCAAGATCGCCGACTTGGCCATCTGCTTCAAGATCTGTATGGAACGGTAGATCTTTCGCTTGGATATCGTGTCGAGTCCCGTGGCAGGGTCATTCATCAGCACGACTGGAGGAAGGCCGACGATGGCTATGGCCACAGCAAGTTTGCGGCGAGTCACTGCGCTGTAGTTGAAAAGCAAGCAGGGAATAAAAATATACGTCATTTTTATAAGTACCTAAATGACGTAACCACGAGTGAATTCACCCTGAGGACGAGCAGATATAGATGTTATCTTAAATTAAATGCATGACCCAACACGGTGGTCTAGCAGTTTTATATGGTGCTTAACAGCTCACAAAGATCACGAGATCTGAACTCGCCCGAGGTGACCGCATTTTCGATTAAGGCGAAAATGTCCGAGGCCCGTGTGCCTAGATTTGGGCGCACGTAAAGCAACACAAGGGTGCCGATATTTTCGGGGCCCCAACCACGGCGTCTTTCACTTGTTATTTAGGTAAATGAACGTGTTCTCGCCAAACTATATTTGCTGTCATGCTGGTCTGACCATGCGCTGAAAGCGACAGAGGAAATCGTTTGTTTTTATCCCATTTTTCGTACATACCATTGACTTCGGATGCATTTACAACTGGTAGAATATGTTGGTAATCTCAGTTTGTTTCCGAAATCTATACGAGTATTTTTTTTATGTTTCGCGTATACCATTCTTTATTCACCTCCCTCGTTGTGCAGTACACATGCTTCTTTTTTTTTAGCATTATTTTCCAAACTCCAGGTTTCTGCCCCACCTGTTAGTGCTGATGAAATGATCACGCGTTTTTCCTTCTTTTCATGGACAGCGGGAAGTTCTTGGTCATGGCTTGGTAGTACAAATGCCGTTTCGAAAGTGTACGCGCTTGTTAAATGGGGGAAAGAGCACAACACCTTGTCGAGTCTACGGTGTTGTCGACAACGGCGCCAAGGTTGAGCAGCGAGATCATGTGCTCGAGCATCTTGTTGATGGTGTCGCCCGTCATGCCACGCACGCGGGCGTACAGCGTCAGCGTCTGGCGCACCGTCAGCCGACCGAGCACTCCGTCGTAGTGAGGGCAGACGCCGATGCGCTGCTGCCAGGCGGACGTGTTGCTGAGCAGCGTGTGGCCAATCAGCGCGGTGCCCGATGTGGGCGGCAGCACGCCGGACAGGATGTCCAGGAGCGTCGTCTTGCCGCAGCCTCGCAGACCGAGCACCACGAACGTCTCGCCAGGATCCACGTGGAACGTCAATCCTCGAAGTACCTGTCACGGTAATCGATCCGCGTGCCAGCCGCAGTTCGCTAGTGGTTATGATGCGATGTGAACGTCAATCCTCGAAGTACCTGTCACGGTAATCGATCCGTGTACCAGCCGCAGTTTACTAGTGGTTATGATGCGATGTGAACGTCAACCCTCGAAGTACCTGTCACGGTAATCGATCCGCGTGCCAGCCGCAGTTTGCTAGTGGTTATGATGAGATGTGAACGTCAATCCTCGAAGTACCTGTCACGGTAATCGATCCGTGTGCCAGCCGCAGTTTGCTAGTGGTTATGATGATCGACTGCTGATACAAAGGTCGCGGGATCGAATACCTGCCGCTGCGGCTACATATCGATGGAGGCGAAATTCTAAAGGCCCATGTGCTTATATAGATTTAGGCGCATGTTGAAGAAGCAGTGGTGGTTGAAATTTTCGAATCCCTCTACTACGGCCTCCTTCATGATCACTTCGAGTTTAATTAGCCTACTAACAGATCTGTATACGCTTAGCAGACGTGTAATTTTTTAGTTTCGTGCTACTAGTGTCTCGTCAAAGTTTATTAGCAATGTAGAACTGCTCGAAGAGAACTCCAATAAATAGAATGTCGCTTGAGCCTACGTTTCGACGATAGGACTTGTTTTCGGTGGAGTGAGCGCAAGTTTCTTTGTTCAAATGGCTGAGCGGCGTTCCTTGTTTAACAACATGAAATCATTTAGAGCCTTGATCATCTTCCCAACTTCTGGATTGTTTAGACTAATACTGTTTGAACAGTGAGCCCAGATACTGCTGCCTATAAGAACCTGTTAATGTTAAAGACATACTCGCCGTTATTTTCACAGCTACTGGCATCGTGGTGTCTACTGTTTGCCTGCAATGGTTATGAAAAAGATATTGTTTGCCACTATATTTGTTAATATCGTTGAAAGCTGGAGAGTTGGTACGTAAGCATTGATGCAACTAGATGGGACGCAGTAAGAAAATAAAAGCTCTATGGAGGAGAAGCGTTTTTGCGACATGTTTATTTATACTTCTCGGTTTGCAATACTTAGGTTGATTCGACTAGAAGGTACTAAGCGAATGAGTTAAGGAATGTCCCTAATCGAATTTATGCAAGTGAAAACACGTAAACACCAGTGGCTGTACCGGTGTGATGAGTCTAAGAGCGAATTTGGGGCATCTTAAAAAATGTAGCTATATTATCACGAAAAGACGTTCGTGAAAGGTTTATTTTTCATGTCCTCACAGAACCTG
Source organism: Rhipicephalus microplus (assembly GCF_043290135.1). Taxonomy (NCBI): domain Eukaryota; kingdom Metazoa; phylum Arthropoda; class Arachnida; order Ixodida; family Ixodidae; genus Rhipicephalus; species Rhipicephalus microplus. The sequence goes on along the minus strand of NW_027464647.1, from coordinate 1,169,591 downwards.
ATTCGCGAGTGAAGCACGTGTTGGAACGTCTGCGCCCATGACGTGTGCTGTATACGTCTTGTGGCACCTACGTATGTGAAAACTGAAAGACGAATGCCATTGCAGAACGCTTACATACCTGCCGGTTATTGGTGTTCTGGCGAATGTCGAGTATAACGAGCCTCGGTTTCGTGAAGTCATTGCCGGCGAGTATCTTCTCCACGACCTTCCTCTCCTCGGCCACTCCCTCGCGCAAACCCTGAGCCGGTGCTGCCGGTGTTTGGGAACCCGATCGGAACCACCGCAGCATGCCGTGCTCCAGCAAGCCAAGCAACACCAGCAGCAGAAAGCCTTCCACGAGCATGACGAGGAGCTCGACGAGAACGGCGTCCCTGCATTTTCCGCACAGACTTTTCGAACTCGTACAATGACATCACGATCGAGTGCGGCTCCCACTTAATCCGCATTTGGGTCCCTTAATCCCAATTTTCCTGAAATCCTACAAGCTCGGAGACCACAATTAAATATAATTATCCTGGATGACGGAATCGAGAAATTAAGGATTTGTGAGCTTAGCGTGTTTTCGAACTGTCGAATATAGGGCTGGACGATACACTTCAAAAGAGTTTTTTTTTTGCTTTTTTTTCTAAGCTTGGTTGCAGCGCGCGACTGGATCACGACCACTAGACAAAACCACATCGACGACTCGCTGCAAGTCGACTCTGCTCCACACAAACCAACCCCTTCTCCGCACCCATCCCTGAAGAAAAAAAAAACACTCATTTACATAATATTACGAATAAAGCACCCTATAGGCCGTTCTGTTCCTACAAAGTATGCAGTGTGGTGTCCTCTTAGCCGTTAATGCCCCGAAAACATATAGTTTCGCACTTAACTTAAAGCAGCTTGTCGTTATTTAGAACACTAGAAGTCACCTACAGGAAACAGAGAGGCAAGGGAAACACCAAAGCTCTTATCTGTGGATCTCTAATGTCTCCGTGTGCCAGGGGTACAATCGGCTCTCCGCTGCCGCGGACAGCCACTGTTGCATGTGGATACCACTTAACACTCTTATTCATCCTGCCGCCGTACTGGTAGGTCTATTCTGAATAGCGCCTAAAGGTTTGCCGTGCTGGATTGCCACCGTCACCAAGTTAACACACTTTGAAAGACCACAGGTAAACCCCATGTCTGTTTGTACAGATTTTCTTCCTCTTCCAGCCTGTTAAAAAAAAAAAAAAAAAACTTGCCTCCGCCTCCTCGAAAAGGAATCGTGAGTAAATGCAAATGCACTTCTTGCGCCGAGAGTACACGGCGTAGTAATTTTATAGGCGTAAATTAATGACGAGATAATGATTCGTAACGTAAACATTTATTTACACATTTCATCAGCCAGCGAACGGCCAAGAGTGAGGTGAGCGCTTCACTCCGCTTATATATACGTACGAGCGAGCGGACGGAATAGTGGGGCGCAGGGAGGAGAGAGAGCAAACGGCGAGAGGAGAGGCGAAGCACTGCACCTGTCATTGCTAAGGTCCCTAGATGAAACAAGTTTCCAAGGTAGCGACACCCTCCCTTTTTCTCCTCGCTTATGTGCCTGAAGCGCCCCCTAGAAGGTTTAAAACTTTCATTCAAAAGCGAATGTTTAGGTTCTGTTGCTACGGTGAATAGATGTAAATGAAACAAAATGGAACGAAATAAGACATAGAATAAACAGTTACCTTTATGAACATAAACGGCACAACACAAGAGCAAGTGGGATGTGCGTTACTCAACCGGCAACGTTGGGCAGTTCTATACTTTACACCACTAGCCATGGCGTCTCGCGTAGTACATTTTAGTTCCACGGCCGCGGTATTTCGTCCAGTTCTAACTAGTCCACTTCTCCGATTGTGTTTTGTTCGTGCTATGACACAGTGAACGTGCTTTTTGCTGGATCCTGTAAGTGGCCACAGGGCGTGACGTTGTGACGATTGATTACAACCGGCTTGTGCACACGCAAGAAAAAAAAAAAAAACTACGACCAGACTGGTACGAACACTCGTCCAGCAGCACTGCGATGACTTTTTTTTTTTTAAATGTGCCCATTTGGACAATCGTGATGCCAAGTGATTCTGATGCGGTGCTGGGAACTTCCTGAAAAGTGAGAGTTCTACTGGTGAGGTGTCTCGAAGCAGCGCGTTTCGGCTCAAGTGGGAACTGGTGAAGAGTGAAATGTTTCTGAAGGTGCGTTGATTACAACCTACAGCTGTTCTGTATACGTGCATACCCACATGTATTTGTACCAACTGGCATGCACTAGACACGCATTAGACGCGCGCCTGGCGTTTCAATAAAAACCAACAAGTGAACTCGCTTCGCAGATCCGCGTCGACATACGTTGACGGAGTTGCACGAAAGCATTCGCGTGAAATGGTTCATAGTTGCACTTCATGGTGCGCTTCATCTCGAAAAGCACGAGGTAAGTTGAAGAGAGCGAAACCATTTTCTGTTGTTTACGGCAACGCAGCATTGCTGAAAAACGCAGATGTTGCATTGAACGAGCATGGCGAAACAATCTTGGTCGACTTAGCGCACACCGAAACGCTCCTCCTCTTCAGTTTATGTTCTGGCTACGATTTTGTCTTTGGTCACGGCGAGAATCCGGCTGGAGCCATATGCGCATGCGTACTCGTTTTGAACCTTTTGCATAATAATAAATAACACCACCAGCCATTTGCAAGATCACGTGCAAGTAATGCACCAATTACAGACGCGGATATCAGAGAAAAAGAGGAGTAATCGAGAGAGTGAGGAGGACGGCTCGAGAACAATGAGTGACGCTACCTTGTTTCATCTAGGGACCTTAGTCATTGCTCCTGACGGCCATAATGTCAGCGTCTTATTAACACAAACGCTACACAAACGCTGGCAGCACAAACGCTACAAACGCGTTTCAAACGCACTGCATGCATTGAGGCGGTGGCAAGTCACGTTCTAGTCATAGAGGGGGGGGGGGGGGAGGGGCTCCGGTTGCTAGGGGTGAGGATAAGTGCGCGTGTCCAGAGCTGTTGCTATGGGAGAGGGCGGTGGACGGATCCCGACGGACGCCTGACATAGCCCGACTAATGCATTCGCATTTAAAAGGGTGTTAACTCAGTAATACGGATGGAGAAATTGGAATAAAAAACACCTACAGACTGGTACAGGCTTTCGCGTGACCGTCTATTAAGTTTTGGGTGTCGCTGTAGCAGATGTCTGCGTAAACTAAAACATCGACGGGTATTCCATACCTGTGAAATGCAAATGGGCTGAGGTGGCTGACTGTCCTTCCGTTGCTGGCGTAGAAGGTAGCGCAGCAGTATCGCAGATTCGTCAGAAGTACGGCGCCTTCGTCAGGGCTGTTGTGCAGGTAGGCGCACACGTCGTGCACCATCTGCGTCGTGCCCTGGCAGTAGCGATCTTCGCTCACCTTTTGTGCAACCTTGGTGATTGCCCAAGTGTAGGAGAATGGAGGCAGTAGGTACAGGGCCATCAACAGTGGGTCCCATGGCTGGGTGAGCGAAATCAAGTGCTTGGAACCTTGTTCTTGCGCGATCATCACCAACTGGTAGCCCATGGTGCTCACGGTTCCTGTGCCAGCCACAAAGTGATACATTTCATACCAAGTGATTAATGGCGTGGCTACTGTTTGCAGAAAGTTTAAAGCACATTCGGCGCCTGCTAAAACGCGGGCTTCAAATTGTTGAGTGGATTTCAACAGACATTTTCGCAATTTATGGAAGGTAATTTTAATAGCTCTCTCGATTTTTTCCGGAGCAAAATTTATATGGCCACTTCGTAAAATGTATCTTTTATGGGTATTACCGATAATATTTTTAGGCTGCCAAGAACTTTTATGTTCATGTAGCTGGAGAATAGCACATTCGAGAGTTCACTAACCATAAGTTTTGTGTACAAGTTTCCACAAGGTCTACACATGCTCTTGCAATACTGTTATGAGGTAAGGTCTTCTACAGGATGCTTTGATTGTGAGGATTCATGTAAGAATACCATTATGTGATTGTGACGCACGCCGTAGTAGGGAATGAGATCAATCGCCCCTTCGAAATGTGGTCATGGCGGACGGGATTCGAACCTACGCCCTTATGACTGTCAGCGTAGCGGGCTCCTCAAGCGCCCTCTTCGGCACAAAGATAACGCACCACATTCACGAAGTTGTACTGTAGTCTGTTGCAACCTCAAAAGAAATAAGAAACGGCAGGTCATAGTGATTCTTTGGTATTCCCTTCTTGATGCTTCGAGTCTCATTTTCCTTAGGCCACACTTATAAATGCTACCAGCATTTATAACCAAATACTCAAATGCGCTACCAAAAATAAATAATATCCTTCGTAAGTATTATACAACATTGGCAACCAACGAGTGCTTTAGAAAAGCGTTTCCCGAAATACCAAAGTTTGTGTATCGCCGCAACAGTAATATTAAGGACATGTTTGTGCATGCAAAAGTAAACTCTCATTCTACTCTCCAAGGAACACCTTGCTCCCGTTCAAGATACAAGACTTACAAACACCTTCAAGATCACATGATAGTTAAACGCAGTAGTAGTGATTGTGTTCATCTTATAAAATCTAGTTTTGCCTGCTCTAGGGAAAACCTTACATACAGATCCAATGTTCATGTTGTCATAAACAGTACATTGACGAAACAGGACAACCTGTTAATGTTAGATTAAATGGTCATCGCAAGGACACAGCAAAAAAATTACCCAAAGTAGTGGCACATCATTTTAATGTAGCAGGACACAACTCTCAAATTATACATCTCACACTGTACATTCTTCATTCAAACTTACAGTCCGCAAAAATACAGCCAATATACAGAGTCATACCTTAATAACAAGTTTAATACACTCCAGCCAGTCTGTATAAACGTTTGTATAGGGACTCTTGAATACATTCGTACATATGGTACATACGAAAAAAAAAAAAACACACAGTGAGTTAAGCCCTCTGTACAGGAATTCAAATCTGCCATTGTTAACTCCTGACGACCAGTTCGACAACCGGGACACATGTACATCCTCACCTTCCTACCACTTCCTTATTTTCTTTTTATTCGGGCAATACCTGTTCCTTCTTCACTCATAAAATTCGTCACAAAACCCCTCCCTCCTTTGTTGGAATGAAGGAGAGGGCACGAAGCGTAGACAAGCTAGCGCTAAAGAAATCAGTTCTGTTCTAGCCTTAAGGAAGACAAGTTCGCTTGTCGCAACGGCGGCTCGACACAACCCTGCAGCTTACGGGTTTTTTCATCTCAAGCTTCTTTTTTCCCCTCGCTATCATTGGTTACAATGAGAACAAGTGTTTCATGTTTTTGTTCAAGAGTAACTATACACCGGAGTGGCATAATTCTATTTTTTGCTTGTGACGTCTAAAGTCTACTGTAGTGTCTGCGAGAATTCCGATGTGATTTTGGGCATGGTATACGTAAATATCGCCTTCTACGAACCTCTTAACTAATTCAGCTTATATCGGTTAGCAATGCTCGCTCAACAATTAGTAATCCTCTGCTAGTAATTGTAAAGTAACATTTAAAGGGAGTCGATAGACGCATTTTCAACGCGCAGCACACACACATGAACGTTAATTATTTGACTATTTATATTCTTGCGTGCATTTGTATTCTGTACTTTGAGAAAAATGGCCACTAAACACGGGCAAAGGGGAGTAAGCATTAAAAATGATTATTACGCCTTTTTATGTCTACTAAAATGATTGCGTTTGCACGGCAATGAGGGAGTGCGGGTATGCACGTGTGTGCAAAGTTTCTCCGCAACAACTTTACGGATAATGAGTTTTTACCATCAGCCGGACGTGCAATGTCACTTGTGTCGTGATTTCCGCTTGCTTAGCGGCGCGCTTTGTTTACCTGAGAGGGCGTTGATTGCATTCACAATCAGAAAGCCGCTGATCACGGAGTCAGTGACGAAGGAGAACCAGTAGGTGAGAGCCAGTATGCTGTGGACGTAGCTGAGGAAGACCATTACCATGGTTATCGCTGAAAAAAAAAAATAAAAAGAAGTACAGCGTTTGATTAGAAAAAAAAAGTGCGAGCTTGCTTTCATGTTCTCATATAGGAAGGACTTGGCCGAGGGCAAAGGTGGGATGCAGTATTCAGGTAAAGTATGGGAACCAAATAAATATGAACATGAAAGCATGAGAGAGATAGAATCATCACTCAAATAACACTGCTTCACCTCACTGCGATGAAAGTGGTTGTTCGGGTGCGCTGATCTTCAAGAACATAAGGAGTTATTTTTCTATATCCCACACCTACTCACAGGTAATGAACAGAAAGTAAGGGCCAGTTAAACAGGGGTATCGAAATTTCTCGAGGAAAAAAAAAAGAACATGTCAAGTTTGAAATATACTAGTTTGTTTCTGTGGCTGCTATTTGGACTTCTTGGTTTGTTCTTAATACCTGCAACGTAGGTACGCTGTGTATGCATATTTATTTCTTACTTCATTCCGTGTATAATTACGCGCAGCGTTAGACATACTATAGCTAGTCTTGGTGCGCAGCATTTACAGCACAAAAAAAAAATCCTAAGGGCTGTGGTGTGTGAAATGTTTACTGAAATAATTGACACAAGTCGACTTTAGTTATCAGATATTGACTTTAGCCTACATTAGCCAAAAGTTAGCCAGTGCTACCATAGAGATGGTGCTGATATTAGGCGAGTAAATACGGTATGCTTCATCCGAATTATTGATTGGTCAGCAGCGTTTTTTTTGTGTTCAGTTGACAATGTTTTTTTTTAAAGCTGGCTCGAAAGCTGTTTATTGATTCTCATTTTATTTCACACGGAATTCTCAGAACTAAAGACAAGTACACAATGCTTGTGGCGGAATAATTATGTTATTGTTTGGATGCCGTTGATGACTCCTGATGACAACCAGACTGCATGAAAGGCGTGGAGAGCTATTACATCCACTTTCCGTAAGTCAACTCGGGTGTCTGCTTATGGCCTGTTTAACAGCTATCTCGAGCATAAATGATCCCATTTCGTCTTACATTCCGCTTTAGCTACAATTAATTCTCACTCTAGTGAATCGCCAACCCCCATGGTTTGACCAGAGCGGTAAAGCACTCGTATCATTACGTCTGATTTGAAGTTAATTCAGGGTTAATCTTTCCAATGACCGAGATAACAACCGAGTGAAACGAAGCGCTCACCGATGCTCATGAATTCCGAGTGGCAGATGAACATGGGAATGAAAAGCACGAGGAGCGCCCCTAGGGAGAGCACCATGTCCCAGACGTAGTTGCCCAGCCAGTAGATGAACGGGTGCACGCCCGAGACTAGTTGCATTGTCTTGGAATTGGTGACGCGGTCTTCGATCGGGAAAAGGACGAAGCTGGCGGCCACCACCGAAGTTGTGGCCGGCAGCAGGACCATGCGAAGCACGCGCGATGACAGCAGGGCCGACAGCTCGTCGGCGTAGCGAAGGTTTTGCGCGCCGTGTGAAGCGACCGTGTCGTTGTCCGTCCTGAGGGGCCGCAGAACGGTCACCATCATGGCGTCGTCGTCACCCGAGATCTTCCTGAGAAGCGCAGTGCCGACGGCCGCCAGGGACGCCGACTGTGTGTGGTAGGAGTCGCCGTTGTACCACGCAACGGCCTTGCCCGCCGTGTTGTTGTCAGGGCCCGCCTGGAACTCGGCGCCGGCCATGTACTCGCGGAAGGCGGTGCGCGACTTCTTGAACTCCATCATGAGACCTTGCACGTTGGTGACGTCCTTGACCTTTCGAAAGAGAGGGGGCATTCGTTTGGGGAAGGCAGGCGTCAGAGAGAACTCAAACATTGCGAGTACGTCCTCTTATAGTTAACTGAATACCATTTCCAGTGGGGTAAATTCTATATATGTGCTAAAATATAATTATGATGAAGCGCGACTGGTTAGGTGCTGTGAAAGAATGAATTTTATCATGGTCAGAAATTTTTTTTCTTCGAGTCATAGTCTACTCTATTTCTGGAGCACGTTCATGACACCAGTTTTTGACAACAAGGTGTGAAGCTGGTTCAATCGAAATATTCGTCTACGCGTCAATACCGACGGCAAAAGGGGAGAGACGCAATGCATGTCACATACCTCTGTGTCCTGCCTGTCCAGGTACCGCCGATATTCTCGCTTGAAAGGCTCAGACGCTTTGTCGGCCGAGACGAACACAGTGGATCCCGGGTGCAGCAAGGGCAAGTCGTACGTCATCCGGTCGCCCGCAAAACTGACCGCCAGCTGGTTGCCGAGGCGTTTCTCCGACTGACACTCGACGAACATGAGGGCGGCCGGCAGCAGCCAGCAAAGGACGGGCAACGCGAACGTCTGCCACGTGTAGTTGCGACGCTTCTCGATCATGGCGGCCAGCGTCTGCACGAACGTCGGCGTGCTGGCCTTCAGGTCGAAGATGCTTTTCAAGTGCTGCTCGATCTGCACCGACGACTCGTACTCCTCGACTTCGGACACGCCGCCCAGGTTTTCGGTGGGGATGATGTCTCGTTGCGAGTACTCGAACTCGGTGGCTGCGCCCGTGTGTGACTTCAGAGAGCTGCGCCGCGCCAAGGACGCTGCGCGGCGCCTAGACTCGACGTTCGCCGCGTCCAGCTCCAGAATCAACCGAGTGAAAACGTCCTGCATGGTGACCACGTTCACCTGCGAAAGGGTACCGAGCACGCAGTACAAGTAAGTAGATCTCTTTTCTAGGGATAGCTACAAGCCTACTATGTATACCGCCCCCAAGAACTCTTGAACAAAGGTAAAAGAAGCGGTGCGTTCAGGCGGAAGCAGAACGCAACGAATTAGTCCAGTGCAGTAACATCGTCTGCTTCAGTTTCTTTCATTTTACTAAACCAGTAATTAGCAGCACATGATTTCACAATCGTCCAAGACATAGCGACCTCTGTAGAGGGGTGAATATTAGGGCGCTTTTTTTTCTTGCACTTTAAATTGAAGTAACGCGAACAAAAGAGACAAAGTTAAAAGCGGACACAACCAGAAATTAGAAGAACACTAAAGTAAAACGATGAAAGAGTTTGCATTTATAAATGGTGTTCTGAGAACTCCACTTTCAAAATTTCGCTAAGATGTTTATTAATGCAGAAGGAAATCAAGGACAATTGAACGCCGTAATCTAGACGCGGGACGCCACGCATATCAAACAGCTTGTTTTCTTATTTTGGTGACATTGACGCAACGAAATTTCCTGAAACTTTATATTTTAAGTCTGTGCCTTCTCAGATGACAATTTATTTAATTTCTGTTGATTAGAATCTACGTAGAACCTAGTAGACCTCCCCCCCCCCCCTATGTTCACTTACCGAGCGTCATCTCACGGCAAGAGCACTTATTTCGCAATTGTGAAAGTAATTAACTAATATGAGAAAAATCAGCGTGTTCTCTTAACCATACAAGATGGTCTTGACAGACAGCCTTAAGAATAATGACATCATTGTAGATTTTCTTTATAAGCCTATCTAAACTTTCATTAGTTTGACAAGCATGTCCCACACGAGAAAGAATGTGCATTCTGCCCACACTGCGGGATCAAGAAGAATGAGTGAAATGTTTATATATCTACAACTGTGCGCCAACACATATCTTGGTTTTGTTGATTGCACCTTTTAGATCGCCTCAACCAGCTAAACGTTCGCATAATCATTCCCTTTGAAAAATTAATTGCTCACGAGGAGGCTAAAGGAAATCCTGTTTACAAAGCAAGCTTTACATTTTCGATTGTCGTATAACATGAAAGTATTGATAATTGATTGATTGATATGTGGGATTTAACGTCCCAAAACCACCACACGATTATGAGAGACGCCGTAGTGGAGGGCTCCGGGAATTTCGACCACCTGGGGTTCTTTAACGTGCACCCAAATCTGAGCACACGGGCCCACAACATTACCGCCTCCATCGGAAATGCAGCCGCCGCAGCCGGGATTCGAACCCGCGACCTGCGGGTCAGCAGCCGAGTACCTTAGCCACTAGACCACCGTGGCGGGGCGACATGAAAGTATTGTTCATATCAGATACACCATTCGGTGCACCTTGTATATTCTTGTAGCATTGCGATGTACTGGCCTAATTAGCTTTTTTTTTCAGGGTAGTAAACATTATTTCGGTGCTTTTCTGATATTAGGGAACAATAGAGAGAAACTTGTTACCGGAGTAACCTGCCTCAAGTCAACATTATTTAACCGTTTGCCTTTGAATGCAATATATCCAGTTCAAGTTAGAGTGGTGATAACCATTACACCAGTTTCTTTATTCTCATCCCCCCTTCTGCGGCAAGCATAGACGAGTGCTCAGCAAGTTTTACTATAACTATCATGCACTCTATAATGTGTGCCTATTTTCTGTGATTATCAGTAAATATTGTACGTTTATCTAAGCATGTGATGAGTCCTGTCGGTCTAATTTTTTCCCCAGATACTTAAGTGGATTTTGTTTATTTTTCAAGCACACGTGTTAACACTTCTATCCACATTGAATAATTCATTTCATAGCACATAACTTTACAGGGGGAGTAGGGTTGAGAGCTGGGCTAGTTGGTGAGACATCATTTAACCATATGGTGTAGTAGCGCAAATTTGACGGGGACGAAGAGGACAAGAAAACACGACACTCGCTACACTCGCAACTAATTTTTATTTCAGAAGCAGCACTTCATATATAACCCAAAACCCTAGCGACACAGAAAAGAACTACGAACACTGAATCATTGCCAACAGAAGCTTTTGCGCAGACTCAAACGATAGTATACGGCAGTTAAGCTTAGACACTTTTAGATGACATAACTAAAACAGCCCTGGGTAACATCAAATCAAAAACAAAAAACAAAAGATTATGCGGGAATTCACACGTGTTGAAACAAAATTTTTGAAACGACAAGAAGGAGAGTATGACACATGCAAACACTGATCTCAATTAAGTCCTTCGAGGTAGCTGGCTTCTCGGTTACTTAACGAAACCGATGACTTACTAATGCATCCTTCTTTTCTTTTTTTTTTAATGTGAAAGGCTTCGACAATTTTTCTGGTTAATTGGTTTCCATGACGGAAGACTACGGTTGTGTCACTGTACAGTGGTGAGCAGCCACACTGGGAACAGTGTCTCTTTATGTGAGAATGAATGTCAGTTCCTAATGATCGCTTGTGTTCTAAAAGTCGGGTGTTCAAACAACGACCCGTCTGGCCGATGTATACCTTTCCACACGTTAGCGGCAAGCAATACACGACTGATAGGCTACACTTAACAAACTTTGTTGTGTGATTTACCGTACAACTACCAGCATTAGTGTTTACTGCTATGGAAACTTTACGGTCTAGTTTGGAACATATTTTACTAAGCTTGTTGGGTGCCGAAAAAACTAATTCTAGGCTATAGCGATTACCTACGTTTTTTAAGTTATGGGCAATCTTGTGCGCATATGGAACTGACACTATCTTCTTCCTGTTTTCATTACTTGTCATTTTTTTATGAAAGTTGTTGCGTACGTGACTAATCAGCTTGTTAGCTGATCTACACAACACGTGTTTTTCGTACCCAGCATTTTTTAGCCTGATAATTTGTTGGTTGAAGCTTTTGCTAATTTTTTCTGGACATGACTTTGTTAAGGCTGCTCTCAAACATAAAAAGGCTATGCCACTCTTTACAACTTTAGAATGTGCCGATCGGTAGCTAAGAAAGGGTTTTTCCGTTCGCGGATTGTATGACCAGCATACATGTTCTGCTGTGGCATCTAACTCAATATCCAAAAACTGCAGTTTGTCATTGACTGGTAATTCATGAGTAAATTCAAGCCCTCTACTATTTTTTTTGAAGACTTTCAAAACTTCTGCGACCATTTTATCCCGACCATCCGATTCAATAAAAACCAAAAAGTCATCTACAAACCGAAACACTTTGAGTGCAAGCCCTTTAAGGTTTAAATCTATTGCCTTGTCCATTTTTGCTAAATAAAATGTGCTTAAAACCGGGGCTACTTTCAAGCCCATTGTGATACCGGATTTTTGTCGGTACATAGCCTCTTTACAGGGGGAGTGGGATACATAAAATAAACTATAAACAAGACCAAACAAAGTAATGTCTCTTCTGTAAGGCAGAAAATTCGCCACAGGTAAAAAAAAAAAAACAGGTCACAAAGGAAACCCTTCTGTCATGAATATGTCGAAAAAGACGTCACTGTATAAGATAAGAATATCAACGCGTTAAAATTCACCTAAAAAATTAAAGCGAAATATCTGGTTCGTTTAACCGACCGTCATAGATTCGATGTTCATTCCTCGCATGTCGTTTTCAAGATATTGAAGCGCTGCTGACACAGGCGTGCATCCATTGCGCATGCCCAGAAAGTAGACGACCGAGTGGCGGTGTTCTTGAAGCACTCGGCTCTCCGGCACTCTGGCCTGTGGTCGATGTTGAATGCACATGCGGCAAAGGCGAGAATCGGTTAAGATGAATATTGAAATGGACTCAGAATAGAGTGGGAATTGGTTTAAATGAGACTATAGTTGAAGGAAGAACTTAAGGTTGTGTGAATTGGTGACAGATGCGAGAGACAAGCCCACATGCCATTAGGTTAAGCAGGTCTCACGCAATAATAGTTCTCATTATTATTCGCGAGGAATGTCACTAATAAGGAATACGTAAATCACACAGAAGTTAAACACATTTTCACGGGGCATAGTAAAATTATGGTGGAGCTCGCAGCACTTAGTAGTTGTGCATACTTCAGTGCCTATTACTTTTCCGTCATATAGCTTGATACGCATTCCTTTAACTGCTCCTCGAGTTTCTTTTTATCCTGAGGGTTTGTCTCGTGAGCTCACAGGCCAGGTGAATTCCCACTACGTTTCATACGCAAGGTGTAACACTGTGGATATTATGCAAGAAGTTCGGTCACTAAAGTGCGTAAGTCAGCGCGCTTCGCGCTTGTGTTTTGTCGTTGTACGTAATCATGGCCTCCGCGATGGGTGCCGGCTGCATACCAACGTGACTGATCGCAGAGGCCGTGATACAAAAGCAAAGAAATGCTAAGCCATCCAGAACAACCTACTAGCAAGCATACAAATCACGAGGTTTGTTTCATTACAAAGCAACATGCATCTGTATTTACTACTCGGTCTAAAATTATTGAAAAAATCACACTATGGGTAGTAAAATTAATAAACCATTTCTCGGTGTGGACACTTCTACTGAAACAAATTGCATTGGTTTACATAGCATTTTGTTTTGATGGTGTCCTTTCAACGCTTTCTCATCAACACCGCTTCCATTTCATCGCTGTAGCAAATGATCAAACGCTCTCGCACCTGAAGGGCCTGTAAGGTACGCTTTGTTTCGAACTTGGGGCCCTTTTGAATGGTAACGTTGTATCCGGTGCCATAGCGCCGTTGCAGGAACCCAGTGCGGCCGCAGCACTTGAGAGCCCCGTAGCCCAGGACGGCGATGCGGTCGGCGATCACTTCGACAGCCTCGACCTCGGGCGTTGTGATGATGATGCACGTTGTTGGCCTCAGCTTGTCCAGCACCTGCCACACGTTCATGCGCGAGGCCGCATCCATGCCACGCACAGGCTCGTCCAGAATCAGAACCTGTATGTTGGCAAGATGGTTGATCGGGCGAGTTGGTCAGTCATGATGATACGTAGACAGGAACAGAAATAAAATGTACTCACTAGGCGCAAAAAAAAAAAAACATTCCCTCGCATGTTTTCTCCTCAGTCTCACTTCTATTTTCTACCTCCTAGCTATACTGTACTTAATCAGGGTTATTCTATGCTTTACCCTTCCCTTCCTCCTCACCCTCATAATAATTTCACGCCCCATTGCTTTACTATGCTATACATGACCATGCTTAACATTGCTGTTTCATATACGATTTTGCTTACGTGACGCCATGCATGCTATGCTGTGCTTTACGCGCTTTACGCCTTCCCTCCTTTCCCTTCTTATCCTCAAATAACTCCTCAAAACCGTCATTTACGTTACCTCTCCCTCGTCATGCTATACTTTACCTGGATATGCTGTACATGACATATGTTATACATGGTGTGGCCTGCATGGCACCAAGCGACAACATGAGAAGACAGCATACCACGTCCTAGGCCACTAAAGTGCGTCGCACTGAAATATTCAAGTGCACCGCATGTTAGCGTCCTTGAACACGGGGTGTCGCTGGAGCCAATGTTTCGACAAATGGTGTTGTCTTCCACTGTTTCCCTGAAGAAGACAAGACCGCTCGTCGAAACGTTGGCTCCAGCGACATCCCATGTTCAAGCATACTTCGTATCTTGATTATGGTTCACACTGAACAAAGCATTTTACGAATGCATGTTCCTAAGTTGTCGGCGCTACTTCTATATAAGAATAATAAGTGCATCATATATTTTTAGGGCACACAAAACGCACGCAGAGAAATTGCTGATAAGATTGAATGAACTTGCTAGGTGCAAAAGCATTCCTGGGCAGGGTGATCAATACAGTTGACTGAAAATAAAAAGATCGTTTCCGCCTTTGAGTGATCATAGGCGAATTCTTAAAGGCCAACTCCGGCGATTTTTCGACCATGTCAAGGTTATGCTGTTTCTATGTTCCTGAGACACTCTTGTCACGAGCCCAATTGCTGAAATGCTCAGGAAATTTGAAAATAGTTTTTAATAGGTAAAAATGTGCAATACCGAAACCGAAACCCAACCGAGAGCCCTGTCTGCGTATGACGTACTATTTGGTAGAGTCGGAGGCCGTATGCTGGTTCCGCCGGCATGGAGTATGAAAACTGTGAACGCCAGTCCAGCGAAGCACCGGCCAAACACAGAGGAAGGAAGAAAGCATTCCCGTGCTATACCCGTGCTAAACACCGCGGCTGTCGCCTTGTGGAAAGCACAATAAATGCTGTAGTGGCCAAAATAGCAATGCCATCGGCTGCGTCACTTCCGTTAACATGCCAAACATGACGTCACACAGACAGTGTTGCCAATATTTCTGGCAAGTGAGGTGACCTTTTCGAGGCAATCTTTAAAATTTATTTGCAAACGATCATTGCATCACTCAAACCTGTGATTTGGCATAAAGGACTAAAATGTGCAAAGGAACATGCCCAGCCAATTTCATTGCGATTCTTTGACCTCGAAAAATCGCCGGAGTTGGCCTTTAAGGGACCTCGCGAGTTTTTATGGATGCACCATCTCCGCAGTTTTCAACACTTGTGATTGTGTCGATCATCCGGTGTGTTCTCCGTCTGCACGTTGACCACGCTGAAATTAGAGCCCAAATGTGGGTCATGTCAGTAATACCTTGCGTGGGACCACTATGGCTATGGCGATGGCCAAGCGTCGTTTCTGGGCCTCCGCAAGTAGGTTGGTTCGCACTTCGGCGATGTCGACCAGCGAGAACATGTCTTGAAGCTCGACGCAGCGGCGTAGCAGGGCCTCGCCGGAGAGTCCCGCCAGTGCACCGAAGAAAACCAAGTGCTCGGCCACGGTCAGGTCGTAGAAGAGCACGTCACGCTGCTGCACTACGCCCATCGTCTGGCGTGCGCGCGCAGTCTGCACGGCCACGTCGTAGCCGTTCACGATAACCTGCGCGCCCACCAGGAAGAGAGCTAACGTCATTCATTCACTTATGAAGGCGGAAATGCTGTAGGCCAGTGTGCTCAGATTTGTGTGCACGTTAAAGAGCCCCAGGTGGTCGAAGTTTCCGGAGCCCTCCACTATGGCGTCTCTCATAATCATATGGTGGTTTCGGGGCGTTAAACCCCACATATCAATCAATCAATCAATCAAATCAATCAATCAATCAATCAATCAATCAATCAATCAACCAATCAACCAATCAATCAATCAATCGCTTATGACGAATTTCAGTCACCGTGGTTGTTTAGCAGCTAAGCTCGAACACGCCAGTTTGATCGCAGGCCACGGCGGCCGCATTTTGCAATGGTGAAATGCAAGATAACGCGGGCACACGCATTAAGGTGCACGTTAAAAAAAACTCCATATGGCCAATACCAATATATAGTCCCCACCACGGTGTGTCTCAGAATTCTAAAGTTTTGACATGTCATACTCTGAACGTTAAATTAAACTAAGAAAAACTCGTGTGTCATTCGACTCTGTGATGATGTATGGTGATAAAAAACTGGGTAGCACATGACACAGAGGGACTCGGAGTTTTCGCGGACAGTACAGAAAGACGCAGACTATAAACGCGTTAGTGTGGAAGAGCTTGTTTCACGGAAATGCTGGGGCCTGCACCGTTGGTCGCAAGCGAAAATTCAGCGTTTCCTGCCTGTGAGCGAGAATTCGAGAGAGTAGTTTGAGTGGGAATTCAACCCACGACTTCAGCGTGGCGAGCAGATGTTATACCACAGACATACGACGATGCTTGAAGCGGTGTCGGAAAAGATATACATATATAGGTTTATCATGTAGTGCAAGGAGTCTTCTTAGCGCATGTAATATCACGTAGCAGATCAGTTGAATCGTACCAGGAGTCGAAAAAGCTGGCCCCGCCGTGGTGGTCTAGTGGCGAAGGTACTCGACTGCTGACGCGCAGGTCACGGGATCGAATCCCGACTGCGGCGGTGGAATTTCCAATGGAGGCGGAAATGTTGTAGACCCCTGTTGCTCAAATTAAAGTGCATGTTAAAGAACCCCAGGTGGTCGAACTTTCCGGAGTCCTCCGCTACGGCGTCTCTCATAATCACGTGGTTTTGGGACGTTAATCCCCACATATCAATCAGTAAGAACAGCTGAATATCGCAATGAGTGGTCGGTTTAAAGACCCCCTCCCCCCAAAAAAACACACAGGAATAACCGATCGTAATTACCAGCAACTGCATAAAAAAAGTGCGCAGCTGCGCAGACATGTTGCCTTACGGACGCGAAGCGAATACTTCGCCCATTTGCACAAGGACTAATTATTACGTAGTGGTGACTTCAACAGTGTAATAGGAGTAGGCATACTTCGATAGGATAGCGAAGCGAGGCTGACGATTGATAGGGCGACGCACATTAAGCACGATTACGGTAACGCTGAAGAAGAAGCGTCCTCAAACATTCCCCAAGTTTTTTCTTTCTAACTTGGCGCATGCTCAAAGCACTTCCACCTGGATTAGCGTGAGCCACAAGTTCAGTGCGCAGATTATTTATTTACTTTTTTCAATTATTTCTAGTGTACAAGTGGTGTTTAGTGTGGTTCACCGAACTTCTTAGGCACATACCTGAGGGGTTTTCAATTGAATAGGTAATTGTTGAGAAGGAAACTGGGCAAGGTTCCTTTTGGCGTTGCATAAGTGGTTGCCAGACTGGAAGGGTGGTTGTTGCCAAACTGTCGCTAAATTTGGCAGAAAATTTTCATTTTGTAGTTGTGGCTTCTCCGTAAGAATTTGGTGCTATCCGCGGTGCATTTTTTGGCTGAAAATGCGCTGCTGCGCAATTAAGAGGCCGTTTTAATTCCGTTTTAATTAACGGAATGAACCGCGCATACAGAATTCGTTTTATTTACCGAATGAACCGCGCCCAGCAGAAGTTGAGGCGCGTTCTCTTGCTGTGTGCGCAGCTGTGCGATTGAGATATCGCGTCTCAGTATTAGGGATTACGGGGAAAACTGAATAGAGTCGCAAGAGGTGATGCGTTGCACCCCTGCCCCCTTACTTTTTTTTTATCAGCTGATCGTGTCGCGTCGACCGCGCGCTACGACGGGGAACGCTACGTTTCCCCTAGCTGTGTCAGCACAAGACATATCGTTCGGACTCGTATATACATGTGATGAATAAGCGTTCCAAGGCTGGTTAATCGGGGTACGTCGGATATGCTTCAGCTATGTACGCCTGGAAGGCTGCTTTATCGAAGCAGATGGAGCGAATTAAGCGCGAACCGACCCTAGCAGAAGTCGAGCACCACGCTCGACTTCCGCTAGGCTCGGTTAATTTCGTTAATAAAAACGGCCAGCGTCGCTCATGCACTCGCAAAATGCACCGCGGATAGCACCAAACTCTTACGGAGAAGCCACAACTACAGGAGAAAACGTTTCAGCCAAATTTAGCGGCTGTCTGGCAACAACCACCCCAAAGTCTCGCAACAGATTTATGCAACGCCAAAAAAAACCTTGCCGGAAACTGTTCGTGGAGGGACGAATCGTTTAGTTACATGAGGTTTTACTGTGAAAGACTCGCAATAATAATAATATGTGGAGTTGAACGTCCCAAAACCACCATATGATTATAAGAGACGCCACAGTGAAGGGTTTTGGAAATTTTGACTACCTGGGGTTCATTAACGTGCACCCAAATATGAGCGCATGGATCTACAACATTGTTGCCTCCACCGAAAATGCAGCCGCCGCAGCCAGGATTCGATCCTGCGACCTGCGTGTCAGCAGGCGAGTGCCTTAACCAGCAGAGCACCACAGCGGGGCTTTAAAATACTCATTCCTCCTGTGTAAGGTCCCCTTTAGAATTTTAACATGTAAAAACCAGAAATCCTACGAGATTCACCACCCACCTGACCCTGGGTAGCCACCGCACTCCCGCTGATTATATTCACCAGCGCTGTCTTTCCGGCACCGCTGGGGCCCAAAATGACCATGATTTCCCCCTGGTACGCCTTGAAGCTCGTGTCTCGCAGAACGTGCTTTTGCTTCTTCTCATATTCCAGCCTGCTCAGGTTCACGCGGTGGAACAAGCACGAAAAATTATGACAATAACAAATATTCGCTTATTTTCATTGCACGTTATAGAAGTTTCCCCAAGTTTCCAGGATAGCTGTCGTAGATTATTATGCATGGAATGTTGTTAGATACCATTGTCGACGGCCCTATAGTGACCGTGAGCCAAATGCCAGCCTCGTAATCCGGGCACTCAAGACGAGACATCCGTGGAGCTCAACGAGAACATATGGGTACACTTCGGCACAAGAAACACGCATTGGTCGAAACACTAACGACGATGACGAGCGCGATGAACTTTTAACCATTTTTACTGAAAAATTGCGCGTATAATATTGCGATAGCAATTATATGGACACTCTCAGCTGGGCTGTGCCACCGGCGTCACTCACCGTATATGTATAAGCATCTATATATATGTAAACGCAAGAAAAAAGAATAATTAAAGACTCCGGCGCGTGGAATCGAACGTGGAACCTTTGAGTCGTGAGTGCGAGGCGTTAGCCACTGAACCATGGAGGAGCATCCCCTTCAACGTTCAAACGGCAAGTTATTTATATCTACCACTTACCGTTGGTGACGGGTATCTTGGGGGGGAACTACTATCGTGTTTCGGCATTACCAGCGAGATGGCGCCATGAGCGTGCGTTGCCAGACTGTCACGACATTGCAGCGCGCTCTCATTTTCCACGCGTACTTTGCCCGCGAAGAGGAGAAGCTCTCGCTTATCTCGCGGTGGGCACAATCATACGCTTAGGGCTTTCACCGGAACGATTCTGTTTTAGTTACCGGGCGCACAATGGTCCCTGCACTCGTAGCACAATCTCTGTTTGCGAAAAGGGCGTGCTTTTCAGACACGGCGAAGTAACAACCAGATACACTTATATTCGTGTTCATCTGTACCTGTGAGTACGTTTCGTGCGTCATTTATGCGTGAGAAACGCGGGGCAAGTTTCAATCTACTTGCCATTCCACGGGTGGCATTCCGATTGGTTGCTATCGTGTTCATTGCTTCGCCTTTAAGGCAAAGCTGTGACTTTTTTTTTTTTAAATACTGACCAACACAGATGTAATCCACCACACATGCGTAAATACTTCATGTCTTTATCAATACGTTGTTCGGATAGCACGCTTAAACAACTCCCCCTAGATATTAAATGTCTTCTGCTTTTACGGAAGTGTTGTTTGCGCTGTGCAAATATGTCGATTCAAAATCACAAACTAACTTAAGGTACTGTTCTGTCTAGACATCAATGAGCCACCCGGGCAAGCACACAAACGTTAAAAAAATAAGGACAGTCTTTGACAATCGACCTTGAATCCCTATAGGTTTGCATTACATACCCCAGCTGCAGTTGAAACATTTTTTTTTCAAGTATCAGCAATTGAGGGTCATGCAATTTCGTGCTCCCTGACTGCCAATTCACCAACACTGGTTCTTAAGTGGGCTAGTTGGTTCATGAATACTCTTGCAAAACAACAACACAAAACGAAAATCGGAACAGCTGACACACAGAACACAGCGCTGTCTCATTTGTGTTCACTGCTGTTTTTTGCGCTGTTTTGCTTCACTGTTCGCTAACTAGTACGAAGTTTTGACGTATTGGTTTGGCAACGGCAAAAGAGAGACACACTTGTTGACAAAGACGGCCTCTTCCTTGTCCACTGGATACGTCTCGAAGTGCACTCCATCGGGAATGGATGGCTGAATCGGCTGGAACTTGCCCTTCGGTGTGGCGAACCAGTATTGGTACGTGAGAGGGAACCAGGGCACGTACGGCACGCCAATGTACCAGGTGAGAACGTGGCTGAGGTACCAGCCCAGGATGATGTTGACGATGCTGTCAATCAGCATGACACTCCAGATCTCGACCATCGTGACGTTGTCCAGTTCCAGTACAGAAGATGTAGTAGAGGTGAATGCATACTGCTCCCCTGCATGTGCACATGACCTCATGGGCTGTCGGCTCAGAAATTAAATGCGATAGGCCCTAAATAGTAAGCGTAAACCGAGGGCTAAAACCGGCACTACGGCCTCTGCCGAACAATCGCAATGCGTGGGTCTGACTCGTGGCCTAGTGCATTCATGTTGTTGACTGCACGTAACTAGCGCTAGTTAAATCTGTGAATTAATTCTGTGAATTAATTAAATCTGTGAAGTAATTTCAGAGATAGCATCATGAAGCAATAAACGAATACATAAATAAACAGGTTGCAGGATAGCCAGAAGCATTCTTTACTGTCCTGTAAAGGCTACTTGAAGGTGAAAGCCTTCATTTTTTCATCTCAGCCCATGTGTCAATCATTCCTTCGCTCCCCCGCTACCTTTCTAGGCTTTCTGACCATAACGTGGTGTTACACTGCCACCGTGAACGGCCTACCTTCAACCATTTGACAATGTAATGTGCTGAAGTCATGCTACGTCGCAGTGACGCCATGGTGACGTAAATTCGGTCCATTGGTACATTAACACGTGATGTTTCTCGCATCATTTGTGTTGACCATGAGGACAAATATCGTTTTATGAAGCATCTGAGACCTTCTATGTCTTCACCACTCGAGAGGATTGTCATGGTATACCACTTGGATAGGTGCCTTCTTGTGTCTACCGATGTAATGTAATGCGTGCAAAAGAGATGTCATTAAAAAATAAAACTAATAAAACGTCTTCTTACCGACAACGTTAGCACAGCCTATGATGCGGAAGCACCAGTGCATGCCAACGCATGGCAGCGTTGAGGTGAGGAGCTTTGTCCAGCGATCCAAGAGAATATAGTGGGCCGCGCGACCTTGCATATCTTCTAGAAGTATGCATGGCATGACGTAGCTGATGTGCCAGTACACCACGGCGAACACCACGCCCAGTACTGTGTCTCTAAAGAAGAGCGCGATAAGCATCGCCTTCGAAATGTATTGAGCCGTGAAGAGGGCGAAGCAGATGAGAACCACCGGCTTGCTTGTGTCGTCCAGGGAAGCCTTAAAGCAAGAGAGCGCACAAGTTCACCTTTGTAATATACTGGTAGTGCGCACTTATCGATCACAGGCCAATGACATTTAGACTAGCCTTAAAAGGCAATTAAAGCTACAGCAATGCTGCAATAATGAAAAGCATATTCCAGAGTTGCGGCTGATGAGTCAGCGTTCCTAAAGAATATGTATGAACGTTGACCAAAAAAATCCTCATGCTATTTATTTCATTGTGACCCGGTACAACTGGATACGCTCGAAGTTTAAGCGTTCAATAATAATGACTAACAGCCACAGCCAACCCTTACGTATCAAATAGTTGTAGCGCCGAAGGAGTCTTGATCCAGGATTCTTGTTCCAAAAGAAACAGGAAATTGAATGCATGATGCAGGCATAAGAGACATTCGAAACCGTGGCTGAACCTCATTCGCGTTACTTGAGCTGACTCTAAATAAACAAAAAAAGCACTTGCGATCGGTATGCCCGTTTTGAAGCACACTTTTATAGTTTTATTTTTTCAAGGTCACCGGAATGTGAAGATGTGGGCTTCTGTAAATATAACGGATGTCTGATTCTACAACAGAAGGGGTAATATTCGAAGGCTTGTTTTTTTTTGTTAGACGTATCCCAATGAAACGGACAAACAATAAGCTTAGAGGCTACCTTCATTGTCTGCCTGTTTCATTATGTTAAATATTCAAATTGGTGGAAGGCTGAGTGAATTTCTTGTATTAAATCTTTATAATACTACCTTACAGCAACGCTATTGATAATAGCTTTGAGCGTGCTGGGGTAAACCGTGCTTGGTTTCTCGACAACTTTCAGCTAGATGAATTTGCTCCTTTCGATCAGCATTGTGTTCACGCAGTTCTTCTGGTGTCTGATTTCCATGGTCCACCCAGGGCTGTCTTAAAATGAAGTGAAAAAGTTTCTAGACAAGGTTTCCTTTTACGTATGAAAGTGGGAAACGCAAGCGAAGAGAAGGAAGGGCCGTTTGACGTCATTTGAAGCCGTCGTGTGAAGTGCAAAACAGCTGCAAACTAATCCTTACCGGGAACGCATGGGAGAGCGTTTCCATTGCTCACGGGTGCCTCATCATCCATCACGTGTTTCTGATGCTCGTTTGGTGGTTTTATTTACTGAAATGAATTCTGAGCCTTGTGCTGTATGCCTGATTATAAAGGAAGTACCCTGTGTGCCTGTAATCGTTAAAGGACCCCAAGCCACTTAGAGGTCGAAATTTCATAGTGCCATTGCACTTGTGCACGTGTTTACGGCAAATGCATTCATCGGCTCGTCTATTCACCTCTACGAATGCTATTTCTCATCATACGAAGTGAAAACGCAAGAGACAAACTCGCCTCCTCTGCCCCTCCTCCCCTTCTACCTGGTGCGCATGCCCACGGACTCAAGCCAGCACGTCTACATCGTAGAAGTCTGTCTCGACAGAGCAATGCACTCACCTGCGAGCCGTTATCACCGGTGTTCTCTACGGCAGTCATGTACGCCATGACCATGACGACGCTCACGAGGCCAGAGAAGAAGCCGGCCATCCAATGACCCAGGCGATATACGGGGGCACGGAGGCCGACCAAGCGCAGCTTCTCGCGCATTCCCTGCTGCGTCTCCTCCACCACGCGTGACAGAATCAAGCAGAAAGGCACCAAGTAGCCGACGCCCAGCCGGATCAGCATCAGCCACCGGTGCGAAGGCATGTCGAGCGGGTAAGGACCTGACGTGTAAGGAAACGAGTATTTCACAGTGTCTTGTATTAAAAGGCTCTGTAGCTCCCAGAAACAGCAAGAGATAATGTACGATCAGTGTAGCATGATATTCGTCAGGGAAGAGACAATTCATCTTCGCGTACAAATAGGAAAACATAGTGAGCAACAGCTTTCTATGCAATTTATTCATTTCGTTGGAATTAAAGCTTTCAAATGCCTTCTAAAACATCTTATAGCCATCATTACCAGTCATTAGGTCAATATTATTCATATGTAGTAAGCACGAAACAGGATTACTAACGAATGCTGCAACTGAATTCACATGACTTTGGTGCTCTATTATGGTTCATTTGCTGGTCGTTTTCGAGCGTTATAATTTTAAATAAATTAGGCTGAAACTTTCAGAATATGCTCCAGCACAGTGTTCTGAGGCGCTTTCATCTCTAACATTGGAGCGTGACCGAGATCTGGTCACGTGTATCCTCCGGCCTACATTGTGACGTGACGTAAGCCACGGCACCTGGACGTCTTAGTTGGTTAGAAAAAGAAGACGTGGTGCGTCGTGTATCTTCTTCTGACCCCCTGATTGCTCTGGTGTGGGGGGACACACTCTGCTCGGACTGGCGTTTTCTCACTCGGATCAAGAGCGGCTCCACATTCATTTTTGCAGTCCGAGTTAGTGCACTACAGCACCCAGCCTAATCCACCCTTAGTCACACAGATTTTTTTGTAGTTATACTTTCGGTCTGACAATCGACATTGCAAACTGTCTCACCGTGCTACCTAAACGTTGTGGAAGAGCGTTAGGAGGGCAAAGTACCTTCAAGGATTCTGCGTTGTGGGACTTACGGTAGTAGGAGTCATAATCTCAGTGCAATAGCCGACATCGGCAAACTCAGTAAATCCTCTTTCGGTTACACATGCTGTCTTCCCCTTCAGAATGAACGTTTTACCGTTATATGACCAATTACCGAAGCCATCGACGTCCCAATGCCTCATTCAGCAAGCAGCAAAAGCTGCCGCCGAAGACGCTCATAGGGTTCAGTGCTTGATGCGACTCCTCCCAAATTCTGCAGACATCGCGGGCGACACGCCGCACTACGAGGACTACAGCGCCAACGCCGATGGCTTTTTAGTCCTCATACCGGGGCGTATCCAGAATATTTTTCTGGGGCAAGGAACCTTTTTGATTTCGGAGGGGGGGGGGGGTGAACACCTTTTTAAAAATGCCATTTTTGGCTGTATATGCTAGGGCGAAAACATTTCGTGGAGGGGAGGGCATGAACCTGTTGTGCCACTCTCTGGCTATACGCCACTGCCTCGTACTACTCGTATTTGTTAAACGCCTATGTTTTATGTGGTTGCTATCAGCACAGGCTTCGTGCCAAGCACGAGATCAAGTACGTACCCT
Organism: Rhipicephalus microplus; assembly: GCF_043290135.1. NCBI lineage: Eukaryota > Metazoa > Arthropoda > Arachnida > Ixodida > Ixodidae > Rhipicephalus > Rhipicephalus microplus. Next base: position 1,144,799 of record NW_027464647.1, on the reverse strand, counting down.
CGGTGGTTCGGTGCGTCACTATGTTGTACGGCTTCTCGGCGTACGTCGTTTCGGCGGCCACAGATGCGAGGTGCGCCTGGCCCAGAGCGAGCTGTAGGCAAGCGACACTCTCGCGCTGCGTCACCGGGTTGGGCAGCGGCTCGAACAGCGCGTACCCGTTGAGCCGCTTCGACATGAACTCGAACTCGTCGTAGAAGCTGACGCTGAAAGCGAGCCCGAGCTTGGAGCCAGCCTCGCCACTCTGATCGAGCGTGACGGCCACGACGCGCTGCTCGGGTCCGCGGTTGGGCTTCGGCGACACCTTGTGGAAGGCGCTCAGCATGTGGCCCGCCGTTTCGAAGCCCACCACGCGCACCTTTTTATTGTCCTTGAAGGCCGCGTGGAACAGCTTGTCGCCGATCTTGCGTGGCGCGTACAGTACCTGCAATAGTGCGTCTCATATACACGACATGTCTTGACGGCCGTGGTCGAGAAAATGTGGTGCATAGGTGGGCTCTTTAGCGTTGAACTTTGAACGAGTTAGTTTAAAACGTCATTTCCGGAGTTACTGAGTTATGTTGCGTTACTGACGGCACTACCCTTTCCTACCTATGGTAAGCGAAGTCTAGCGAAAGTTGGACACCATTCCAGCGCACTGGAAAGGGCAAGCAAAGTTGAAAGGACGTATTGATTTGAGCCTGACGTAGGCCGCAGTGTCACAAAATGATGTGTACAGTTGGCGTTTTGTTCTAAACACCGTAAAACACCCCAAAGTTTACTTCAAAGAAACAGCGCAGGACGAAGAAACACGAGGACCCAGCAGGTCCTCTGCCACCGCACGCCGTTTGTTAGTTCTAAACATTAGAATCTAAACTACCATCATTTACTGTAAAGTTTATTATTAATAATCTTATTAACACCTTAAAATCACCCTAAAACTGCCTTATTACCAATTGCGGGCAGCTGAAGTTTACAAGGTCTCGCTCGTGGTACTCGCGTGGCTCGGAGTAGTGCAGGCACGGAGGCTTGTCGCAGTGTTTGGTCGGCAGTATGGGCCGGTCGTGCTCGACGGCGAAGAACGAGAGGATGATGAGGACCACCTCGAGGGCGGTCACGTAGTAGTGGCGCTTGATCGCCTGCACGTACACGTCCTTCCACACGATCGTGTACAGCTGATTAACCACGCCCATGCTGATCCCCTGCGTCCACATGATGCATCATCACGAGGTACTGAATATGCCTCCACATAGCGAGACTGCAGACACTCTACTTTGAGCATTGTACATGTTGTCTTCTTCAAAGCAACGCCAACCTCTGGACATGCCACGGAAAAAGACACAAAGATGAAACTTTATTTTTATCCTTTCTGGGGCCAAGAGAGGCGGGGGCCGGAAGACTATCCATGCTGTAGCCCCCCCCCCCTCCTCATGTGGAAGCCCGACCTTAAGTCCCAGTGGTGCCTTCGGCCAGTCGCACCTCTCATTGTGAAGGTCCTGGGGGGGGGGGGCACGGTGCTGAGCTATAGCGCGACAGTCATATCAGAAAGTCATTTGAATATCATGGTCTGAAACCTCGCTTTCCTTAGACTACTTCCTGTCTTATGTTGATAGCATTTCATGCTACGAAGGATGCACGGAGAAAACCAGCGTATTCTAGAAGCTCGTTTGCCTCGTGATCTCGAATAATATCGGGGATTTTACGTTCCAAAACCATGACATTTTAATGAGGCACGCCGGTGTAGAGGGCTCCGGAAATTTCGACCATCTGGTGTTCTTTAACGGGCCCTGACATCGCAGAACACACGGGCCTGTAGAATATTCCTTCGTCTGAAGGTTATACCTACGACAGGGATCGAATCCGCCAGCTTTGGGCCAGTAGCCGATCCCCGCTGTACCGCCAAAGGGCACTGTCCTCGCGAAACAAATTATTTTTTTTTTTTAGTAAAGAATAACACTCCCAAGTTTCTGTTCTACGGACTTGTTTAAAGCTTACGTAAAGGTCTCTAATAGAAAAATCACATTTGCCCACCGCACGTTTATTTTGCGCGAAACAGTGCACATGAAAATACACATGATTTTATCTGAAATTCACCGTGAACGCTGATGTACATCAGGCCAGTTCGCAAATAAAGACTTGGCGACGTAGATCGAATGGGCTACCCTTCATTTTCGAAAAAAAAAAAGACATCTTGTTTAGAATTGTATTGACCTTTCAGTTTAAAATTACAGCTGCCTTCGCCTAATATTTGATTCAAGATGCCCTCACGGCATGTGCGTGATGTTTCATTGCTGTTCCCTAAGCAGGGTTTGAACAGGACAGAACAGAACAGGAGGGAAAGGAAAGGCAGAGATGTTAACCAGTCTATAGAGCGGCTGGTATGCTACCCTGCACTGGAGACAGGGATAAAGGGAGCTTGAAAGATGGAGAGATGGAGAGAGAGGAGAGCACGTGCACTCAAAGTCGCACGTCGCAGTAATTCTAAGGCTAGCTGAGCCTGGCCTCAAGGCTCGACCGCCAAGATGGGCAAGCAAAGTGCGCTGCGCTATAGTGAAGGTCAAATGTGAAGGATCGATTGTACTTAGAAGTTCACACTGAGGGCTGTACCATGTGTTGAAATATTACTCAACTCGCATACCTCGACCTATTCTGAGCTTTGAGCGAGCTCGCTTGAAGTAACTGAGCTTGCGTAGACAAGTACGTTATAAAGTAATCAAGCACTGCTGGAAAAGCCAATGTAAGTGAAAGGAGCAAAAAAAAAAAAAATTCATTAACTCGAAGCTTTCGTTTAATGGACAAAAAACGTGGGTAAGTTTGGAAGCACGAAATTAGTTTATGTAGTGCCTTACTCCAAGGGTGTGTGGACGAAGCTACCACTATGTGGTTGCCTCAGTACGAATGTTTTCGTAATTGACGCAACACTGCCTAACCATAATGCAAAGTTCCGTATTAAGTCATAGAATATTTTGGAATTCGGGCCGCAAACTTCGTTACCTGCAGTTAAGTGTGAAAAACTGTGAGCACAATTAACTATTGAATGAAAGAGACGTTGAAGTGAAAAGGTTATATGGCCTCAGTTATATTACACGGCTTCAGTTATACGGCTTCAGTTATTATAACCAATTCAGTTTTCGAAACTCGCCTCTCCTCGGGAAGGACAATGAAAGCGATGAAAGTTTATTTTCTGTTGAATCAATCATACGAAAACCAGAAAGACGCCGAAAAGGAATGTAAGTGTTTTCAGTGATTTCTGAAATAACTATGTCAGTGGTTACGTTTTTATCCACATATTTTTTCTTTCACCAGTGAAATAACTGAAGATACAGTCCATAGGTGCAGTAAGGCTCTCCTTTGCCGTAGCCAAGATACGGAGCCGTTCACCCTTCACCCGACATCTTTCCAGTGAAGCTCTTACGGCTAGAGCGCAGTGAAAAGAGTAAATGGGGCAGAGGAGGCACCCCCCTGCCCTTTTTTTTGTATTCTATGGTACCGGGACAATTATTTATGGTTTAGTTTTTGGGTTGCCACCCTGTAAGGGCCCAAGAACCGGTTCCAAAACCAAAGCCCCGGGGTCACATGTTCGCTTATGACCACACGTATATTTCTGCAAACAGCAAATTGGAGAAAAGTGCAAGCAGCGTAGATTCAGTGTGACTGAGGTCTCATACTAATCGTAGACGTTGATGGTCACTAAAAAATCCTTGCGACATCACGCGTCTCAAATAAAAAATAAAGATACGCTAGAAAAAGGTGCACCGTTGATCTGAAGCGACTCGGTACCACATCTTAAGTGGGAACACTCTTTGAAAATTAAGGCATGCGCCAGTGAAAGAAAAAAACAACAACATCACAGCCATTGTCTCTACGTAACTCCAGTAAATCAGCAATTAAATGCGAATGCTCAGTGCGGGACATTTGGGAAAAAAGAACAACTCGCCTCGGATTGTCGTTCGATGGCGACCGGACGGCTTTGCTGGCTTCTTCTTTTAAAGACACGCGCGCCGCGCACCCATCTCGTGCATTCCGTAGCTTCCCGTGGGGGAACTGGTAAACGTGAACGTAATAAAAAGTATTTTAAAAAATGGGCATTATTTTACATCGCCTGTAGAAAACACTTTAATTGGCTCTATAGCTTACTTTTTGTAGAGTAGCACGAACAACTAAAAAAAAAAAAACTTACCACTGTGAGAAATTGGCCATGAATCGGGTGGTCAAGATAACTAGGGACAAGAAAATACGCATTTCTCTTTATAATAATAATAATAATAATAATAATAATAATAATAATAATAATAATAATAATAATAATAATAATAATAATAATAATAATAATAATAATATAATAATACACTAAGCAACAGGTGCCAGTTTATGCGCACACCACACGTGGAGCGCTTCAAGCGGTCAGGACATCAGCGCCACCACTCGTCTAATCCGCCCAAGCGACAACGCTTTGAAGCTTGCCCCAAAATTGCATTTCGATCGACGATGCTAATTGCCTAAATTTCTTTCGGCACGATGCAGCTTTAGTGAACTGGACAGGACGACGCCTCTTCAAGTAGGCTGACGAGCACCATGTGTAGCAAAGCAAGGCGAGGTTCTAAAAACGTCAGCTATTTTGATTCAACGCAAGTTGACGATGGCGGCATGGTATGCGTGCCCGTCAGGGGTAGTGCATCTGGGAACACCGCGTACCACATCGCACCTTCAAAATTTTAAGGTGGCCACTGTAGTGTTGTGGCGTCATCCTTGAGAAGGATGCGCACTGTGTGTCGTGTGGTCGTGTGCTTTATATATAGATGTCGTTGCAGACCGGCACACGTGATTGTCAGAAGCCAATTACGTGTGTACGCGTTGCTTCGTGGTGTGGTTTTAATAAACGGCTGCTAGTCAGTCGAGTCGGCTACCATAGTGCTTCATAAAGAAAGTGATAGAATACCAATGAAGAAGGGTGTAAGGCAGGGGGACACAATCTCTCCAATGCTATTTACCGCATACTTACAGGAGGTTTTCAGAAGCCTAGAATGGGAACAGTTAGGGATAAGAGTTAATGGAGAGCACCTTAGTAACCTGAGCTTCGCCAACGACATTGCATTACTGAGTAACTCAGGCGACGAATTGCAACTCATGATTGCGGAGTTAGACAAGGAGAGCAGAAAGGTGGGTCTTAAAATTACTCCGCAGAAAACGAAAGTAATGTACAACAACCTCGGAAGAGAGCAGCGCTTGGAGATAGGTAATAGTGCACTTCAAGTTGTAAAAGACTATGTCTACTTAAGGCAGGTAATAACCGCGGAGCCGAACCACGAGGTTGAAGTAACTAGAAAAATTAGAATGGGGTGGAGCACATTTGGCAAGCACTCTCAAATTATGACAGGTAGATTGCCACTATCCCTCAAGAGGAAGGTATATAACAGCTGTATCTTGCCGGTACTTAGCTACGGAGCAGAAACCTGGAGACTTACAAAGAGGGTTCAGCTTAAATTGAAGACGACGCAGTGAGCAATGAAAAAAAAAATGTTAGGTGTAACCTTAAGAGACAAGAAGAGAGCAGAGTGGATTAGGGGACAAATGGGAGTTAAGGATATCATAGCTGAAATCAAGAAGAGAAAATGGACATGGGGCGGGCATGTAGCGCGTAGACAGGATAACCACTGGTCATTAAGGGTAACTAACTGGATTCCCAGAGAAGGCAAGCGGGTTAGGGGGAGACAGAAGATTAGGTGGGCAGATGAGATTAAGAAGTTTGCGGGTGTATATTGGCAGCAGCAAGCACAGGACCAGGTTAACTGGCGGAACATGGGAGAGGCCTTTGTCCTGCAGTAGACGTAGTCAGGCTGATGATGATGATGATGATGATGATGAGTTAGTCGAGTCCTTGTTGAACTTCCGTGGAGTTCGTTTGACACGCTCGTGTTGGTTGGCCGATTGCCGGCGCGCGCCAAGTTCCGCGTCCAGTCGTCGGGCCCAGTGCCGTCGTTCGGACGCCACCCGCCGACACAACACCCACCTGCTGCAACCTGCGTCTGGAACGACCCTCGCCGGTGACGTGTGGCACGACAGTATCTTGCCAGCATACCGCCTGCAGTAGGTGTCCCTGGAAGATGCTAGGCATGGTGGAGTGGCATCTAATGTTACGCTTCATTTTACGCGAACCCCTTTGGGCCCAAATGCAAGACCACGGACAGCGTGCGAACGCTCCCGGGCCTGTAAACGTATCGGGGGTAGAGGCGCAGAAGTGTATGCCCAGACGCCGAGGAACCTGAGACGCTGCTGCCGCGAAGGTCGTCATGTGCTGTGCGCGAGAACGCGGTGAGCTCATGGCTCATTCGCACCTGGCTCTTGAGTGTGGGAACGCCGGTGGTGTGATCCGTGGCGCGATCAGTCGCGTGATCGGTGGCGTGACCAGTGGCGTGGTAGGTGGTGCGAACACAAGGTGTTCCATATTTGGTCATGTCTGGAGGCGCCTGACGTCACACAAGCGTCTGGAACCCTTTAAAAACGCGCAGGGAGAGACTGGGTGAAGCAGTCTGGATTGAGACTCTGCCGGAGCTCTGCTCCTCGGCTTCTTACCTTTGTTTGTAAACTTGAATGTCCACTTTGGTCTAACTATGTAGTATTAAACTCTTTTGATTTGCTGTTCTGCGCCGTCTCGCCGGTACTTCCCTTCTCGTCGGTCCTGATGCAAGTTGCGAGCACAACCTGCTGACGGCGGCGGTCAAGAGACACCCTTAACACTAAGAAGAAGCCTGAAATGGTGCTCGTTGTGCCAACAGGCAGGAACATAGTTTTAGGGGAAGTGAGACCCTAATCGCAACGAAAGTCTTAAAAATCGGCCTGCCAGAAGGCGAAGATTGCAAAGCGCCGCAGTTGGTACGACACGGTGGTGGAGGCGGACACCAGCTACCCAGAGGACGCATACGAACCCGAGGCGTGCCCCAACTGTATCGAGGAGATGGTTCAGCGCAGGCGTTCGCCTGACCATGAGCCGGCCGTAGTCGCGTCTCCCGTCTACGTGGCAAAAGTGGCCAAGTGGGCTCGGCGGCTGTGCCACGGGACAGTTGCCTAAGCTGCTACTTTTCAATATGCAGGTCGTCGCCATCGCAGTGATCTGCGCAGCTCTGCCCGCTACCATACTGGCCATCCCGCACGCACCCTCAACCTGTGTGGAACCATGCATTGGCCGTATATCGGTTGCTTTCTCATATGATAAGCTAACCGCCCCTGACACGGATTTCGTCACCATTGCCACCTGGGATACGCCTATGTCAGCAACATCAATCGCCTCTTCGGCTATAAAGGAGCGACACCCTCGCGCGCCCAACTGTGGGCTCGGCGGCTGTGCCACGGGACAGTTGCCTAAGCTGCTACTTTTCAATATGCAGGTCGTCGCCATCGCAGTGATCTGCGCAGCTCTGCCCGCTACCATACTGGCCATCCCGCACGCACCCTCAACCTGTGTGGAACCATGCATTGGCCGTATATCGGTTGCTTTCTCATATGATAAGCTAACCGCCCCTGACACGGATTTCGTCACCATTGCCACCTGGGATACGCCTATGTCAGCAACATCAATCGCCTCTTCGGCTATAAAGGAGCGACACCCTCGCGCGCCCAACTGTGGGCTCGGCGGCTGTGCCACGGGACAGTTGCCTAAGCTGCTACTTTTCAATATGCAGGTCGTCGCCATCGCAGTGATCTGCGCAGCTCTGCCCGCTACCATACTGGCCATCCCGCACGCACCCTCAACCTGTGTGGAACCATGCATTGGCCGTATATCGGTTGCTTTCTCATATGATAAGCTAACCGCCCCTGACACGGATTTCGTCACCATTGCCACCTGGGATACGCCTATGTCAGCAACATCAATCGCCTCTTCGGCTATAAAGGAGCGACACCCTCGCGCGCCCAACTGTGGGCTCGGCGGCTGTGCCACGGGACAGTTGCCTAAGCTGCTACTTTTCAATATGCAGGTTAGTCGACCTTTGAGTCTTTACGCTAAGAAATCGAGCGACTTGTTTCTGGTACTGCTGCCGAGCCCCCAGTGTTTGTTATCCATTATTGTAGAGTGTATTGATGTCTTGTGTGCCTTGCTATTGCTGTCAGGCGACATTGAAACTAACCCCGGCCCTGAATCTAACGCTATACTAACCGAATTGCAAAAACTGTCAGCAGGGCAATCACAGCTAATAATCGAACTGAAGGGTTTAAAAACCGAACTCGCCGAAAATAGCAGCATAATAGGTGAACTTAGCAGAAGAATCAATATCGTTGAGAGCCACTGTCAACGCATCGAATCCCTGCAACAACAGGTCAAAACCATCACGTCTACTACTGCCGAGACAACCCAGGCAATCTCAGACATAGAAGCACGAATTGATGACGCCGAAAATCGAGCCCGCCGTAACAATCTAATCTTTTTCGGTATTCCCGACCCTGGCGCATCGGAATCTGCCTCTCAGATAGAAGAAAAAATCATTCGCCTTTGCTCAGATCAGTTGGGCTTAACTGTGAATCCCGACGAGATTGAGCGTGCGCATCGTCTCGGCCGCCACAATACTAGCCGTAACCGCCCCATAATTGCGAAATTTGCTCGCTTTAAAACCAAAGAAAAAATCCTGTCTAATGGACCCAAGCTCAAAGGCAGTAACTGCAGAATTGGTCAGGACTACTCCCGCGCAGTACAAAATGCCCGGAAACACCTTCTTGCTTTTGCAAAGGCGAAAGCTGTCGCCTTTTCTCTACGTTATAAAACCCTGTACATAGGATCCGCGAAGTATATGTACGATGACGCAGCGAAGCGTGTTAAAGAAATCAGATAGCAATTGCCACATCATCGACAGCCATCACAGCGCTCGATAACAATACGCCCAAGCACTGCTATTTCAGCAATTTTTACTAACATACGGAGTTTTCTTCCTAAACGCGACGTCGTATGTAATATTGCCCTATCGTCTGGGTGTAATTTGTTAATACTTACCGAAACATGGCTTACTGCCGACGTATCCGACGCAGAGGTTATGGATGACCTACCGGGCTTTCATGTTTTCCGCAGAGATCGTCAGAACTCCAGAGGTGGTGGTGTGCTCATTGCCGTCAGTGATACCTTGCCTTGCACCATTGTTCATACACCCAGTGATCTTGAAATACTATGGCTACTTTTCCGTTCCTCTCCTCATACTATTTTACTTGGTGTATGCTACCGCCCGCCGCGAACAGATACGGACTTCATTGAAAAGCTTAGCTGCGTCTTGAACACACTCACGACAAAATACATTAACGCTCAGATATTGTTCTTTGGGGATTTTAACTTCCCTCACATAAATTGGAATAGTAATCCGCCTTCATCACTGAGTAAAGCCGATAATGATTTCCTCGATCTCTGTTTTAACTTCAATTTAAGTCAGCTTGTGTTACAACCAACACGCGTTGCGCATGGCTCAGCCAGCGTTTTAGATCTTATACTAACCAATAGTCCAAATAGCCTATCTTCGATGTCTTACCTCCGCGAAATTAGCGACCATAAAATAATCCACGCAGTCTTTAGCTTTACCTTGCTGAAACGAGAATCGTGGAGAAAAACAATACGCTTATACGGCAAAGGCAACTACGATGCCATAAACAACGAACTTATCGCTTTTTACTCGACTTTTTGCACCGATTTTCACAGCCGCACACTTCATGCAAACTGGTCGATCTTCCAACAAAAGTTTACTGAGCTCGCCACCAACCACATTCCAGTTACTTCAGTACAAGCTAACCGCAATAAACCTTGGTTCAATAGGAAATTAAAATCTCTAGAAAATAAGAAAAAACGACTTTACCGATTCGCAAGGCAACAAAATTGTACCACGGCCTGGGAAAAATATTACGTAGCTGAGAAAGTTTACTTATCAGCTATACGTCATGACAAGCACTCCTTCTTTTATGACACCTTACCCTGTGTACTCAAGAGCAACCCCCAAAAATTCTGGCAAATTTTAAACCCCAAGCCACCTACTGCTGTTGTCATTACCGACCATAACGACATTGCGATTCCTGAGCAAGAATGTGCTGATGTATTTAACCTTGCTTTTTCATCTGTATTTACCACTGAACCTGATGCTCCTCTACCAGTGCCCCCACCCCCTGTCCAAGGTGTCATGCCAGCAATCCAATTCAGCGAACAAGGAATAATTGCCATAATTCAAAATCTTAAACTTTCATCAACTTCAGGGGCAGATGAGATCAATACAAAACTGTTAAAAAACACCAAGAACATCTGCGCAGCCTATTTCAGAATTATTTTCGAGCAGTCCTTATCATCCGGTAGCATCCCCCTCTCCTGGAAGGAAGGGCAGGTCGTTCCAATCTTCAAATCAGGCAACAAAAGCTCTCCTCTCAACTATCGACCGATTTCCCTGACTAGTGTACCTTGCAAGATAATGGAGCACGTCATCTACACGCAAATCATGCAGTTTCTTGACAGGCACAACTTTTTTCACGCATCTCAACATGGATTCCGGAAGGGCCTCTCATGCGAAACGCAACTTGCCATGTTCATCCACGACTTGCACATCAACCTCGATACTAACAAACAGGTAGATGCCATTTTTCTTGATTACGCAAAAGCTTTTGATAAGTTACCCCACCAACGGCTGTTACTTAAGCTCTCTCAGTTGAATCTACATCCCGATATTTTCCATTGGATTAAGGAATTTCTTGCTAGCCGATCACAGTCAGTACATATCAATAATTCCATTTCCGCCCCCCTCCCTGTAACATCTGGCGTTCCACAGGGCAGCGTCTTAGGCCCTCTGCTGTTTCTTATTTATATAAATGACCTCCCTCTACATGTTTCCTCTCAAATCCGAATGTTCGCAGATGATTGTGTCATCTACCGTACAATCACTAACAATGCTGACCACGCTATTCTGCAAGAAGATCTCAACAATATTCAGGATTGGTGCAACGAATGGCTGATGACCCTCAACCCCAACAAATGCAAGGTAGTATGTTTCACTCGCCGTCTTCAGCCATTATACACACCTTACACTATTGCTAACACTTCATTAGAAACAGTGGATACATTCAAGTACCTTGGTGTCACACTCTCACATGACTTAAACTGGTCGCCTCATATAGCATGCATTACCGCCTCGGCCAACCAAACCCTGGGATTTCTAAAACGCCACCTGCGTCATGCACCACGCCACGTAAAACTTCTAGCATATAAGTCACTCGTACTCCCGAAACTAGAATACGCTTCTCCCATATGGTCACCTCATCAAGCATGTCTTATCAATACCCTAGAAGCCATTCAGAATCGCGCAGTAAGGTTTATTCAATCGTCATATTCCTATAACATCAGCATATCATTACTAAAAACACAGTCTGGTTTAAACACGCTATCATACCGGCGCCGCATTGATTCATTAATCCTTTTTCACAAGTTTTTCTACAGCTCGCTTCATCATGCCCCATATATTTTGGCCCCGCCACCGCGCACATCGCTGCGCACAGGGCACCACTTGCAAGTTTCTCGTCCACGCAGCCGCACTACAACATTTTCTGCATCTTTCTTTTGTCGATCATCAGTTGACTGGAACGGCCTGCCCCGCCATATCGTCGAAACCACCTGCTCATCATCATTTTCGGTAAAACTAAAATCTGCTGTTTTTCAATAAATGTATGTAGCCACTATTTTGTAAAAAAAAAAAAAAAATGTGTGTTAACCCCACCCCTTATGTAATACCTCCAGTGCGGGGTCTTTAAGGAAAATAAAGTGAAGTGAAGTGAGTGAAGTCGAAGAAGTCGCGCTCACGGCGCTTGACGCCGTCACTCCAGCGCACACTGTCCCGTGGTCCATCATCGTCCTCATCATCCCGCTGCCCCACTTGCACGGCGTGGAAGTCGTGCGGTATGATTCGAACCGTCTCAAAGACCAAGACGAGCCCCGACGCGGTGGTCTAGTGGATAAGGTACTCGGCTGCTGACCCGCACGTCGCGGGATCGAATCCCGGCTGCGGCGGCTGCATTTCCGATGGAGGCAGAACTGTTGTAGACCCGTGTCCTCAGATTTGGGTGAACGTTAAAGAACCCCAGGTGGTCGAAATTTTCGGAGTCCTCCACTACGGCGTCTTTCATATTCATATGGTGGTTTCGGGACGTTAAGCCCCACATATCAAAGTCCCAGACGAGTAGATCTCGCTCAAATAATTGGTGCGAGTAGCAGCCACTCTTCCCGGGTCTAGAGAATAGGCTAGCACTTTTTCAAAATATGTTAGAGCGAGATGCGCTGCGTCAAAACTGACAAACTATCATTTATAGCCTTCTGTACTAGACATTTTATCGAAGCACGCCTTCTGTAAAGTAAAATTTCTGGCTTCGCATGTATATTGAGAGCACATCGCGCAATTGTGTCCGAAAATATGTGTATATTAGTGTCACATGGTCACGTTTTATCCTGATCATTTTTTATCCGAGAAGAATTTGTTGATCGTGATAGGCCACTAGACACAAGCTACAGAAGGGAACCAGATACGGTCAACAGAGACAGAGAAAGGCTTTAATGAAATGCTGGAGAATTGTGGCGAAGAAACTCGATCCCGATTAACCTAATTCTTACCAGGAATACACTATGTGATACCGGCAAAAAATTTAATACAATTCCTTAAAGTTTGTTTGGTGGGCTAGTTGGTTGAGTTCAGCGGTTGTGTGTTTCTTTCGTGTTCCGCGTCGACCTTTCATCTCGCGTGTGCTGCCATATGCGGTAATTTTATCGCCAAAGCGCTAAAGAGCTCGTTTGGCAGAAATTCTGGTGCTGGGCTTGGAGTCGGCGAGTGAGTCGTTGCGTTGGTTGTGAGCGGAAAATCTTGTCCATGACCGAAAAACTAGGGTAGATGCACATAAAAAATAAAAAAAATTACTGGGTCTGAATGGGGGTCAAACCCAGGCTTTTTGCGTAGCAAGCAGGTGTTGTACCACACAGTCCTTTTTTTTTGCTTCATCACCTGTTTTTTTACAAGTAAACGATACAAGCATATGGTAGTAACGATAACAAGCTATGTCAGTCCTACTTGACAAACAATAGTTTAAAATTCCCGGAGTGCTGTCAAGGATTCTACCCTCGACATCCACTCGGGTGCAGCCTCTCATGCTTTCTGATGTTCAAAAAACTCGGCTGTATTATCTCGAAAATACATTCGTGCTTCTGGATCGCAATAAAACCCCGCCATTCGAGCCCGCCATGAAGAGTGAAGGCCATTTAGCATGATCAAGCCGAAAGGCCATCATTCTTCATCATATAATGGCAGGAATCTTATACCTTAGGGGTTCACAGGCAAATAGTGCTTGGAAATACAGTTAAGTAACTTCCTCTGCTTGAAAATGCACTAAAAATAACCTTCATCCTTTACAAACACGTGCGTCCTGTGTACAGGCGTCACAATACAACATGTAATGTTGCAGTAGTATTGCGTGGTACAAGCGCGTATTGCGATAAGGCGTCAGAAGACATGATTATCATTACTTCTTTAATGACCGGCCATTCATTGCAAAAGGCACTCACGTTACTGAGCGTATTCCCTTAAGACAATGTAGTGGGTGCATAGAAAGTTCGAAAATATTTCACGCGCATAATTACTCGTGGTTTGAATGATGACCATTACACAGGATGCAGCCATACGCGAAATAGGACGCCGCTATCACGTTTAACTCTTAAAGGCGAAGCTTAAGGATCCCCCAACTTTGTACCCACTTAATCAAAGGAACATATTTGACTTGACCGGCTTCTGTCAAAATTTAGATGCGGGATACTCGGTACTCATATAAGCCTGTAACACGGTAAATTCATTTGTCTGTAGTTATTTCATTACACAAAGTTTCAGGGATTATTTATTAAGTTTATTCATTTATTTTATGGTAAATTGTCCGAGTTAAAGGAGAATTTTATTGCTGCTATATATAGGCTGGTCGGTTGGTTGTTACTTAGTAGTAAGGCTCAACCCATTGCGGGGTATCGACCGTAAAATAATAGGACCATATTTTAGCGACAGAATTGTTCTATAACCTAAATATATTTAGTAGATCGTGCGTATTTGCCGCGTGCTACAATAAGAGTAAAGAAGAAGAGGTGCGGAAGAGGACAACATGACTCCAGCTGAGGTCCTAGAGATGTTCTCTGAGGCAGGTGCTATTGCAGTTTATAGATGCTCACGAGTTGTAGAACAGACAAAGATCCCTACTGAGTCTGTAATTGTCACATTTGCCGGGTCGATTCGCCCCACTGAAATCAAGGCGTGGCCTTTAATATTCAGAGTCGAACAACTGTCACCTCGTCCCCTCCAGTGTCAGAAATGTTGGCGCTATGGACACACTTTAAAAGGATGTAGGTCAGCTCCCAGATGCCGAAAATGTGGTGAGGCACATACTGCAAATGAATGCAATTGTACTGAAGAAAAGTGTTGTCTTTGTCATGAGCAGCACTGCGCAGATAACGCTAATTGCTCAGCCAAAGCGCGGGAGACTCAAATTATGGAAATTGTTGATCGCAGACGCTGTTCACGAAAAGACGCCATCGCTGAAATTCAGGCAAGAACCCAGGGATATGCTGGTGTTGCAGCCCGACATAATGCAACTTTAGAAGCTTCTCTTTCAGTGTCCATTGCAGACATGATTGAAAAAGCGATGGAGAAAGCTATAGATCGCCTGGCCACCACCCTTTGTGACTCCTTATCTCATATTGTAGCCACTCAGTTGCCGCAAATATATGGGACACCAAGAGATATGAAGGATACTTCCCAAGACAACGTAACTCTCCCACCAAGTGAAGCAGACGCAGAGTCATCTCCTTCAGGGGTACAGGCTGCAGGGCCCTCTTGTACAGACAACCAGAGGATAGGTGAAGACATACTAGAGGATGGTCAGGATTATGATGATATGGACATGGACATCAAATCACTAAAGCGCACTCGATCCCCTGTCTCCAAAAATACTGGCTCTTCAAAACATTCAAAAAACAAAAAATACCAGAAGGAGAACCTATCGAAGAGCGATTTTCTTAAAGACAGCATTTTAGATAAGGTAGTTGCCGAAACAATTCTGTCAAAATGATAGGTTCTATCAAAATTCTTCATTGGAACTGCCGATCTATTCATTCAGCTAGTACAGATTTATTGTATTTATCTTGTAAATTCAATCCAGACATTATTGCACTGCAAGAAACGTGGCTGTCAGCACATAATTCGTTTTACCTACCTAATTTCCGGTCTTTTCGCCTGGATCGCCCATCCAAAGGTGGAGGTTTAGCGTTCTTTGTCAATAATAAAATTAGTTCAAAGATCAAAACTTCGTACAAAAGTATATCCCCCGAATGTGAAATTTTCGCTTTAGACATCACCTTGCCTGGATGCTCTCCCTTCTCTCTGGTAAATCTTTACTTTCCTCTGGGTGTACAAGACACGCGATGTTTAGACATGGCTGTTAATTCGTGGTGCACAAAAAAAATTATGGTTGGAGATTTTAATTCTCACCACACTAGTTGGGGTTTTAGGACTGATCAATGTGGACAACGCTTGTGGGACTGGTCTATAGACCATAATTTATCATGCCTCAACGCTAGAACTCCCACATTTATCCGAGACCGATCCCGCTCTGCCTTAGATTTGAGTTTTATAAGCTCGGGTATTTCTAGCGTATCTTGGACTACTCTAGACTGCGCCACCAACAGTGACCACTTACCAGTACTGTTTGAAATTTCTTGCCCCATTATTCCATCTTACTCCCAAGCTCGAACCTTTATCAATTATTCCAAATTTAAAAATGACCTAGAAGTTGCTTTGACTACCACCACTGAAGACAACGATGAAAATAAAGCCATGAAATTAAGTGCGGTAATTAAAAGAACGTTCAAAAAAGCAGAATTTTCTATTGAGTCTGATACGAGAAAGCCTTGTAGTCAGTGGTGGAATTCTGAGTGCTCTCGTGATCATAGACGACGACAAGCGGCTTGGAAGCAGCTAATTCATAATCAGTCCCCCAAAAATTGGGCAGATTACAAGTTTATTGCTGCTACATTTAAGCGCACCGTGGCTAAAGCTAAAGAAGACTATGACAAAAAACATTTCGACTTTCTTTCCAAACCTAGAAATAAGAAAGCGTTATTCCGATATATGAGATCGCGCAAAATTCTGCCGTCTCTAGCTAACTCTGATTATGACAGGTTATCGACGGAAGAAATGACTAATTCGTTAGAGGCAATCGGAAGAGGTTTAGCTAACAGATTTTCGTCGACTTTGACAATCAACTGGCAAAAGTCCTCTATAAAGACTGACTACGAAAAAGTGACATTGTCCGAAATGTCAAGCGTAATTAGAAACTTACCCTCTTCGGCTCCTGGTCCTGACGGTATAACAGTTCCTATGATTAAAATTTTATTCCAGATATCACCCGGCGACGTCCTCAACCTTATAAACTATTCCTTAAGCAATGCCTGGATACCACATGACTGGAAAATAGCTAGAGTGATTCCCATATTAAAAAAACAAGGGTCAGGTTTTAACATTGACAACATCAGACCAATCTCTCTAACATCTCACCTGATCAAAATTATAGAGAGAGTTCTCAATAATAGATTAAAAGTTTGGATGGCTGACAAGCTAATATTGAAACCATTTCAAATAGGTTTTCGTAGCGAATGCTCAATTTGGTGTGCTCATGCCGACTTAGAGAGCCGAATACAGCTTGCCCGAAAAAGACGACAATACGCGGTACTAGTAACACTAGACATAGCTAAAGCTTATGATAGCGTTGAGCACTCAATTTTATTGAATTCTTTACACGAATGTGACTTTCCGCGATATATTGTTGATTGGGTAGCAGAGTTTCTAAAATCGAGAGAATTTTATTGTGCAAAGGATGGATGTCACTCATCTAAATTCAAACAGCAACGTGGAGTACCTCAAGGGGCGGTCCTATCTCCGCTGTTATTCAATGTGTTGATGAGCTCAATTCCCATTGAACGAGATATCACTGTCTACATTTATGCAGACGACATTGCATTTTTCGTTGCAGACAGTGACATTTATTCTTTGCATCAAAAATTGCAAAAGTACATGTATTCTCTTGAAATTTGGCTGCATTCAATTTCATTGTCTCTAAACATCAGTAAAAGTGCGCTCCTGGTGTTCCCTATAGCAGATTCTATTCAAATTTCAGTACTTTATAATCAGGAACCGATTCCACAAGTAGAGTCTATCAAATATTTGGGCATTATTTATAACGAGAAACTTAACTGGAGCCCTCACATAGACTATATCGTGGCAAAGGCACAACGAGCTTCAGGTTTATTGCGAAGGTTGAGCAACAGAAAATATGGGTTACGTAGACACACCTTATTAATGATATATAAAATGTACATGCGCCCAATACTCGAATTTGGGTGTATATTATTTTCGGGTGGCCCTACGTACAAAATTAAACCGTTAGTTCTATTAGAGCGAGAAGCGTTACGGTTGTGTTTGCGACTCCCCAGGTATGTCGCTATTAATGTACTATATCAGGAAGCTCGCATACCAACTATTCTTTGCCGATTCCGTATCTTAACAGTACAAACATACTTGAAATTTTATGGCTTATCAGCGAGACGGTCTGCATATGCCTTTATTAGTGACCCCGACGCCTTCTTCCTCGCTCACTGGCCACGCTTTCGTACTCCCCAGATTATTTTTGTACAAAAGAAACTTGAAAGCATAAAGGTGGATATCAGATCGGTAATTGGAACCAAAGCATTAAATCACAATATTACGATAGAATGTGATGAAATTTTTCCCCCACTATCTAAGTTTCAATCTTCGAGTTACTTAAATGACAGGTTAGAAGACTACATAGCTCATGCGGAAATAAAGAACATAATAGCCACAGACGCTTCTGTGAATAAAGAAAAGGCAGCAGTAGGAATCGTCTCAGATTACCTCGGTTGGTCATTCTCGGTAAGACTACCAGACTTCACTCCGGTTTTCGAAGCTGAGCTCCTGGCTATTATTTTAGCGCTACGAAAACTTCCTTCAAACGAAGAGAGTGCAATGATAATTACTGATTCTCTTTCGCTGTGTACTACTCTCACAGCTTCAGAACAATCAAGAGCTCTAGCGACATTACAAACATTAGTTCCACCTCATGTGAAGTTCCTGAAGTTAGTCTGGGTCCCGGGACACTGTGGCATACGGTTGAATGAAATAGCCGATTCACTATCTCGAGCCACACTTGATGGCCCTGTGATCTCGGTACTACCAGAATCGGAACACATAGTGTCGATCAGATATAGAAAATGGGCTATTTATACGGATATTATGGAAAATATTACTAAACATACGGACTATCAGCACCTAACATACCCCTGGAAACCTCAGTGGAGTCAATCTAAAAAGTTAGAAGTTATTTTAACCAAATTTCGATGCCGTGTCCCTCCATTAAACTTTTACTTGCACAGAGCTGGTCTGGCGATATCCCCCCTGTGTCCATTCTGTGAAGAAACGGAAACAATAGAGCATTACTTTATAACATGTAAAAACTATTCATTAATTAGGAAAAGACTTTTAATTGTTCCTTTTCAAGCAGTAGGTTTAAATTTAACTGCAGATAATGTTCTAAGTTTCGGTGCCTTTAGCTTGGGACATTGCCACAGGAGCGTATTCGATGCTGTATGCAATTTCATTCGAGAATCAAAGCGCATGTCATAATAATGCCTGCTTAAATATATTTCTGACGACACTTGTCTAATTTTGAATGAAATTTGCATATTCATTTGATTGTGACCGGGTGAGATAAGCTCGATTGTCTGGTCTACTCAAAATTTCTGTCTTCCACTGTAGTATTACCTCACCTTTTCTCTTCTTGATTCAATCTTTAATTATTTGTTTAGTTTAATATTCCTTTTTAGTTAATTATTTTTTTCTATTACATCATTAGTTTTTTGATTAAGGATAAACCTTTTAATATATATCATTTAGGATACTTCTAGATTTCATGGCCAATCCCCCATAGTGGGTATGTGCCAGTGCGAAGGGGCAACAACAACAACAACGACAAGCCACCATTTTAAGAGGCAAGAACGGTGACCATTTGCGCACGGGTTACTTTCCCAGGCAATGGCCACATCACCAGGTGTCAAGAAGAACGTGTCGATATTGGAAGTGTTAGAGCTCGACTACAGTGATGGCGGTTCGAGCCCATGGTTCAACAGGAAGGGTCGCTCGGTACTTGCCGGCTTGACCACGCGGCCGCAAGACGCCGACCTTTTCGTGGAGCTTGCACGCGATGGAAGCATGAGTACGTTGATAGACTTTCTGGATACAGGCCAGCCATCCGTTAGTCGTGTGGCGCTCTGGTGTTACATCCTGCTGGGCTTGGTGTTTCTTCTTGTCTTCGTTATTCTCCCTCTGGCAGCGTTCGGTCTGCGGCGCCTTTCTGCGAAAGTCGGCCTCATCGCATGGCTCTGCTTCGAAGTGATGCTGCTCGTCTGCACGCTCGTCAGCCTCATTTGCCTCCTGACCATGATAGGAAGCTGGTACGGCATGCACGACAGCCTTGCAGGAAAAGCCCCTGACGCCTACGACTGGACATTTCAGCTGCTCAAGAACTACACCAACGTGACTTTTCGGGAGCTCAAAAAAGGATCGTCGCCGCAAGTACAAAAGAAGCTCGACCTCGACAATACTACCACAATGAACGGCATTGAGTGGATGGCGGGTAATATATCTGCTTGGGAAGACAACTACGGTGGTCACGAGGCGCTCAAACATTTGCTTGTTGGCTGGTTGTCAATCTTCCAGATGACAATACTCGCCATCGCTCTCGCAGCTGCACTAGCTTCGGCCCTCCTTGCCTGTGCCACCTGGAGCCGACGTCAGAAAGCTATTGAGGATGGCGAGAGCAGTCCTGTACCCACTGCGTTGATCATAATGGCTAGCGCAGTGCTCTTATTCGTCTACGTGGCCGTAGCGCTGCCAATGATCGCGCGCTGGCTGCCCGTCTGCGTGCTGGGAGAAACGTACGTTTGCGCGCCGTATCGTGACGACGCGTTAGTTGTGTTGGACGACGGAGTTTCTCGGGTATGGCCCGTAGCCAACAGACCCGACCCCTTCTGCCGTCTCGTACCCAGCGTTCTGGTATCCAAGTGTTCCACAAAGAACGCAGCTGGACTCATGCAGCTGCCAAGCTGTTCTGGTGTGGGCACGAACAAATCCATCAAGGCTATTCATCACTACACTGAGGTCGAACTACTCGCCTTGCCCAAGATGCCATCAAAGAAGCGATCTACCTCTAAACAAACAGCAAAGAAGGTCGTAGGTGACTGCTATTACCCGTACAAGATATTAGACACTGACATGGCATCAGTATGCCCTCTGTTCACTGACGAGCTGTTGGCCTACTGGATGGCGCTGGTGATTTCCGCCGTCTTCTGCATGATCGGCGCGTTGGCAGCGGCTGTGGTAGCAATTATCTTTCTTGCCATAGGAGAGGAGAAAGAAGTGCAAGAGGTGAGAAAGGTGGTCCGAAAGCGACGTATAAAAAAGAGAAAGAAGAAATCACCTCCTCCTCCTCCTGAGCCTATTCAATTAGAAGTCAAAGTGCCCGTTCCGGTTCCCGTGATGGTTCCTCGAATGCGACGCCCGCGCCGAAATCACCATTGCAAGACAGGGCCGGGGATCATCCTCGTATCTACGCCAGGTTGCTCGCACCCGCAGCCGTCGGCACCGGCAGCGATAATGGCGGCAGCACCACTTACCGCCTGCCCGGTCTCGGCAACGCCTGCAATGGCACCACTGGCGGTGCCTGTAGCTGCCTCTCCGGCCGTAACCTGCCGTTCGACGCAGTCAGTAGCTATGCTCGGACGCGAGTGTTGCGGATGCACGGGCACACGCAGTGCCGAATCTGCAACAGACTTCAGTGTCACGAACGTCAGAGCCTGTGCACCGAGACCGAACGTGGTGCTGACAAGTCCACAGGCGGCATTTTTCCCGCCGGTTCTACAGCGGTCGTTACCGCTTATGCGCCGCTCTAGGGCCCTGCTTCCAGCGGGCTTTCCACTACTGCCCTCGGCACGCTTGGTGCAGCGTGTCATGAGCGTACCGCATTCACGGGACACAAGACGCGTGGCATACGCGATGTGGAATGGCAACTAAACGAGGTGCTTTCGCAACCACAGGCTGCGTTGTCACAAGGCGACATAGTGAATATATATGTTCTCTATTTACTGGTGCCGTTCTTTCGGGATAAAGCTGAATATAAAACGGCAATATTTTCATTGGTCGAAATAAATGCCGGAAATCAGTTCAAGCTAGTGACTGGTTTCACGTAACACACTTATATTCGTGATGCATTACTGCAGCCACTGTTTGCCTCTGGCTTATGAAAAGTTCATATGACACACACACGCATGTTATTATGTAGGTTATCCTTTATCCGTATGTTATTCATTAAGGAAGAGCAGCATGATGTTGATCCTTAAATTTAAAGACACGGAAGCCCCCTTCACTCGACAGGATTCGTATTTCTAGTGCGTATAGTGGTCGATACATTTGATCTCTTCCCTTTGTGGCTACCGCTTCTGCTCACTTCGGCTTGTTTGTACGCCTGAAATTTTTCCGGGAGGCAGGTGGAAGTTGTTCAACCATACTTCACGTATCCGCGCACGCGCGTTTGCATGTGTGCAGGTACGCATAACATATAGGCATGCGAAACTAAGAAAAGTACAACTTTACGCTAGCTATATAATGCTTTAGGAATAGCAGAGGTATTGATGTTATGGGCTTAACGCAATTTGACGTAGACAGAGAGGAGTCTAACCACAGGTGGTCAAAGACCATGCAAGAAGGTGCAATTTTGAGCTTCAGAAACTAACGTGCAAACATGGCTGTGGCACTTTGCAAACTGCCTTGCAAATTGACGCTAGGCCGGCTTGGTGTCGGGAAAGAAATCGCATTAATATGAGTAATAAAGCGTTTTAGTAGAACAAAGGAACAACGAGGTGTCGGATGATGCGAATTGCGCAACGTGTGGGTCATCGAATGCTCCAACCCTTTACAAAAACTTGATCTTGTTTCTCTATTAAGTGGGACGCATACCCACTGAGGCGAATTGGGGAGATCACAAAAGCTTCTGGCCTAATTCCTCACCGCCGCCAGCCACAGCACACAACAATTGCACAAAGGTTCTGGCAGGTGTGCAGCAGGTACAACGTTTCTCTGAAGAATGACGAAGGATGGCATAGTGAATGCCTACCTACTACACTTTGATTATTGGTGTAGTGGGTACCGTGCAAGTGTGCTTGGAGCAGCTACCCAAAGAGTGCTGAAAAAATTTGGCCCCGTATTTACATGTTACCCTGCAAATGTCGTCAAAAGACGATAGTATCGCGTCTGGAGAACATCAAATAAACGTTTTGTTCACTCTCTCGAGTGAACAAAACGTTTATTTGATGTTCTGCGCAAGAAAAAAAAATCGGTGAGTGGTATTCCGGAGGCACTGCATTAGAGTGCCTCGGGCGTACAGCAGAGGCGAATGAACGAATCAAGTCACGTCACGCGTCAGACATGAGCGCTATCTGGCAGATATCTTGGAAGATGAAGCGCGTGTCGTGCGCACCCATCTCGGAGGTGACAAGGTGTAGAACGCAAAGTGACGGGTGCCACTACCGTGTCGTCTTAGCAAAGCCTGGGAAACACTTGCTTTTTTGCCTTTTCGAGCAAGCGTTGCATGGTCACAGCGCAGCATAATAAACGCTATGGTTCTTTAAATTACTTATGCATGCCTTTTCTAGTAAAATACGCACAGAATATTGGCGTGTTATGGTTTCTAAGATATGCGCAATAATTGCTTTTTAATTGACAATCGCACAAGTGTGAACACTGAACCTTGAGCAATATTTGTGGGTGTTGTGGATGGTGTCGGCCGTTTAGAGCACCACGCCTGGTTACAGTGCACTTTTGTCGAGTGCCTTTTAAGGTACCGTTAAGGGTGGACAAACAGATAATAGTACAGGCAGAAATACCAAAATTTTTGCGTTGAAGGTTCCCAAGAAAGACTATCATCTTTAAAAAGAAAGGCTCTTAAAGGCCGCTCTTCTAGCGTTCATTGTGACAGTGCTGCGCGTTCAGCGTAGGTATGGCGATTTTTTTATTACACAGAGGCATGCGTAGGCTCGGAAAAAAAGAAGAAAAGCCAGGAGCACGCTAACCTAACTATACATAGAGCTAGCTGAGTGACACTCTCGTGAAATTTCGGATGAAAGAGCAGTCAGATTGCAAGATAGCACAGACCGTAAAACCATGGATCAAACGATTCGGTTTCACTTGAATGTCAGTGGCCATTCGCACACGGTGACGCTATGCCCCGCCACGGTGGTTTAGTGGCTAAGGTACTCGGCTGCTGACCCGCCGGTTGCGGGATCGAATCCCGGCTGTGGCGGCTGCATTTACGATGGAGGCGGAAATGTTGTAAGCTGGTGTACTCAGATTTGGGTGCACGTTAAAGGACCCCAGGTGGTTGAATTTTCCGGAGCCCTCCACTACGGCGTCTCTCATAATGATATGGTGGTTTTGGGATGTTAAACCCAACAAATCAATTGATTACGATGACGCTATGACGTATTCAAAAGTGGTTTCGTTTCCCATATGATGCGTATAGTTGAAAAAAAAAACGCATTCCACGGCTGTTGTTACGGTAAACTAAAAATGCTGCTGAGTGCTTCGATTGCAGCGTACCCAACGTATCGTGCTGCATACGTAGGATCGTTGCGTACACCCAGTTAGAAGTGCTTGCTGCCTGGCGTAAACTGCTTTACGACGTACTCGACGGGATCGTGACATTATTTATGTCGTGACTAGGAAGCCGTATTCGTCAAACCATCTTACCCTCCTATACTAATATTGATTCATCCCAAGTTAATGGGGCGATCACGAGAGCACGCAGACGTAGGCGGCTAGATAGATAGATGGATAGATAGATAGATGCTCAATGTGGCTGCAGTACGCAAAGAAATGCTTCGCAAGAAATGCTTCACAACCCCGTCGCGTACGTCGTCAAATTATTTCTTCCACGCACATGTGGCACATACCCGCATACCCTGGACAACGGTGGGTGGGTACGCGCCACAGCTGATCGACAGTTTGTAGAACAACGGTAACAGACATTCGTAATTTTAACGTGAGAGCCTTGAGAAAAAGAACTAACATAGGCATCGTTGACCCGACGAATGCAAAAACTAAATGTCAGAGTCGCAGCAGGAGTCGAACCCAAGCATTCCGCGTGGAAGTCAAATATTCCATCACAGAGTGACACCAGGTCTCGAAAATGCCATTGAAAAAAGACCCCAATGTCCGCAGAGCATCAGCTAGCTATTGCTAGCTATCTAATTTTATCAAAATTACATTCACTCCTATGATACAGCCGTCACATCGGTTTAACTTCAAATGTAGTTAAGCGCCATCCATAGAAGTTCACTTATGTAGCACAGTCTAGGGCTACTGCCCTCGCGAGCACAAGAGCTGTATATCAGCCTACCGTTTCTAGTGTTGCTAATAAAAATGTTGATATTGAAATCGTTGCGCAGTTGTAAACAACTGGTTTTATAAAACTTATGTGACTGTTCAAAATATGTCTGTGCGTGCAATTGTACGTATCTTTAGCTTCATTCCATAACGTTTCGCTCAACAAAAAATAAACAAAGTCGCCTTCTCTTCACCTGCTTTGCATGACATCGACTCCAGAGGTAAGGTTGACCTGCCTAATTTTTAATTTCATTTTTAAAGTTTTGAGGGTACACTAATCATGTGTAATGGCTAATAAATTGATTTTAAACCCTTTTACCTAGTAAGTAAATTAGTTTCATGGCCTATTTCCCAATTGAGTTGCGCCAAGATTCTGAAGGGCAATATGCCAACTTCTTGCTATCGTTTACCTTATACAGTGGCTCACACCCACTATATAGTGGGTGTGAGGGATTGGCCAAAAGTTGAGTTGTATTCTAAAATCTCATAGAATTTTAGAATAATAGAACTCGTGCACTTGTTCAGGTCTTTTCTTCGATCTTCGTCATTCGCATTGCACCTACGAATTCTTTCTCATCTGCTGTCTTCCAGTGCAAAATATTGACAAGCAATTCTTATGATTCACTCCCATTCGGGCTAGAGAATCACAAATTGTCATTAATCGGGACACTCACTCCGCCAAACTATGACCGTACTTAGGACGAAAAAAAACGCCATTGGAACGAAAGAGTGCACATGACATACGCTGCCTTTCGTATGCCGTCCTGTATCGCTTTTTCTGAGCACTGCACTGTCCTAAGTATGATTGCATACCAAATGGTTTACCATTCTGTATCAAATTTGTGATGCGTCGGCGCTCTTTTGTTCTTCCTATGCGCCTTCCACTTGTCCCCTATGTTGGCGTTTTAGCTTCGCACCTAAACTGATCATGGATTGTTTTTTGCTTATTATATATTTGTTTAAGCTTATATATAGGGCTGAATTCTTGATTTCCAGGTCTGTGATTTAATATTTTATCCCTCCAGATTTTAGTTACTTCCCCCTTTTTTTTGCGTGCTACCCTCGTACACTCTATCTGGGGCTTAACCACTCGGCGGGTATTATCCGTAGACGTGAATCGCGATTGCGATCGTCATCGTGAGGAAATGACTTTGAGCCCGGATTCATGGGAGCATCCCCGAATGCCGTCTTTGTGAAGAAGGCCTCGCAAAAGACGGAAGCGTGTCCCTGCTCACGGATGCTTTCCCGGCGCCATGGCGAATCCAGCAGCATCGAAGAAGAGCTTACCGAGGTTGGTGAATCTAGAAATAGAGTACGCGGAAGGTGGTTCCAGCCCAGCGTTCAACCGGAATGGTCGCTCGATCATTGCAAGCCTTACCACCGAGCCTTCGAACGCAGACCTATTCGCGGCCTTAGCACACGACGTCAGCATGGGTGCGCTCAACACCTTCCTAGACACAACGCAGCCGTCGGTTGGCCACGTCGCCTTGGTTTGCTATATTTTACTCGGCGTAGTAATGGTCACCTTAATTTTTGTGCTGCCTCTTGTGGCATTCGGCTTCAGGCGGTACGCTGCCACAGTCAGCATAGTGTCGTGGCTTGGTTGTGAAGTCTTCTTGCTTGTTTGCGCCAGCATCCAGTTCATCTGCCTGCTGACCATGGTCACCTGTTGGTACGGCATGAGTGACGGCCTCGGAGAGAAATTACCAGAGGCCTACGAGTGGACCTTCGAGTTACTGCGAAACTTCACAGAGGTCGCGATTGACCAGCTGAAGAGTACGACATCACCGGCCATTCAAAAGTCACTCGATGCAGTCGCGACCACCACTCTGAAAGGCGTCAAGACGCTTCAAGGACGCTTGTCTGCCTGGGAGGCCCGCTACGAAGGTTACGAAGGTCTGAAACACGTGCTAACGGGCTTTGTGCCCATCATTCACATGATCTTACTCGGAGTTGCGCTAGTCACGGTCGTAGCTTCTGCGTTAGTCGCTATTGTCGCCTGGAAGCGGCGCAAAGCGGCTCTTGAGGCAGGCAAGCGCAGTCCAGCTTATGTGGCGATCATCGCTTTCGGTGGTGCGGTGCTGCAGCTCACGCACATGGCATTGGCGTTACCCCTCATTGCGCGCTGGTTGCCGTTGTGTGTTCTTGCCGAGACCTATGTCTGTGGTCCGTACCGCGAAGGCGTTTATACCGTGCTAGACGATGGTGCCACCAGGGTCTGGCCCGAAGACAGTAGGCCCGACCCGTTCTGTCGAATGGTGCCTGGCAAGCTAGCTAGGTCGTGCACTGTTAAGGGTAAAACGAGCATCGTGGAGCTGCCTAGTTGCCCAACAAAAGGCGCGAAGAAGACTCTGACCATTGGCGACGGTGACCCAGAAGCGGAGCTACCTGACCCTATCCAACGGTGGAACAAGCTGCCCATGCAGCGAGCGAAAGCTGCCGGCAAAACCAACGAGAAGCCGAAAGGTGATTGCTTTTATCCTTACAAGATCGTTGACACAGACCTGACGGCAGCTTGCCCACTGTTCACGGATGATTTGGTGGCAAGCTGGATGGCCCTGGTAATTTCCACAATTTTTGCGCCCTTCACCGTCTTCGCAGTTAGTACTATTGGAGTCATATACATGGCTGTCGGAGAGAAAGCTAAGAAGGTATTGAAGAAGGTAGCTCGTAAGAAGAAGCGCCGTATCAAGCGAAAAAAGAAGACTAAAACAAAGAAGAAAGCTAAGAATGGGGACATTAAGGAAAAGACAAGTGAAACACCCTCACCTGCTCCGATTTTGCCAGAATCAACGGCAACGCCGTCACGATCGACTTCAATTATAAAGATCATGACATCGCTGCCGGAGATTCAGAGAGTTCTGTTTCCGGTACCAGTGCCCGTTCCTGTGAAAGCCACACCGAAGTGGCTTCCACGACGATCAGAGCGAGGACCACCCACAATCACTCCACTACCGGGTTACCCATGGCTTCAGTCGTCGTTAGTGCCGACGCCTATCACTACATCACCTGCTTTCGTTCCGCAGCCTTCCCCACCTGGGGCATCTACGGTGAACCTTACTGTTCCGTTTAGCTGCCCGACTGCACCACCGGTTCACCACTGTCACGTTGCTCCCTGCCACCCTGCTGCACCACCAATTCGCCACTGCCACGTCCCTCGCTGCACTCACCAGAAAAGCAATGGTGTCGCCTCAAATCTTAGCCAGGGCGGCCAAGCTGGACGCTGGAGCATCGGGACAGAAACGCTTCTGCCAGGAAATACCGGCTCTCAGGGCACCGGTAGTACCACGATGGTCACTCGGTTTATGGCCTGCAGAATGCAACGTCCCGCCTAAAGAACCTTTCGGCATTTGTACCACTCCCGATTGAGCACTACGCTAAATAATTCATCTAAGCAACTAAAAGGGATCCAAGCCTGAGTTTGAGTGATTATTGAATAGCTTGCAGCAAATGAAATTTCATAATTATTAAGCCTCTTCCTAGAACTATGCTTTTTCAGTGGCGCCCATATGTGACATGGTCATTTTTTATTCGCAGGTTTAATGCGAACACTTCGTATAGCTCTCGAAATAAATCGTTATCGGTATCTTGTATGTTCGTGAACGTTTAAGCGATTGATATACTCAAGTTGAGTGACCGAACTGTTTTCTATACGTTTGTGACCACTACAAAAAATGTGTCTTGCACGAGTACTACAATGACCCCGTATGTAGACAGGCCCCGTAAACGTATTGGGTGTCTAAGGGCCTGTGCATCGGATGACACTTTAAGCATTCAATTTCATCTTAGTGCATTAGGCTAGCATAATTTATCATTACTGCGTGTATAGAGCATTACTTGTATATTCTTAACAGTTTGATCGAGGCCTTGTGGGGTGAGGATTGTACGCTCTTAAGTTATTGTTGCTTGGAATCGAGGATCGTCACTTTCCGCTATCACGTCGATGACACGTGACACGTTATTTGTGTAGTACACCTCAAATGCATATCTATGTGAACAATGCAAATCGAGACAACCCCGGCCAGTAGACGATGCACACGAGTGAGTGCGTGAGCTCTACTGCGAGCAATTTTGTTATCATATGCTTAGTTGCCTTTATTTTATTGCCTTCATTTCATTCTGACCATCTTATCAATATCACGCCGTCATTACCGCGTCTTCACTGTCATCAACACTGGGCTGTGATAGTGCAATCAAAACGCCACTGTCACTTCATGGTCATCTTGTGGTCTTCAACCAGCCATCGCAATTGTGCAGTCATTGTCATTTAGTAGTCGGCACACAATGTCAATCACGTCGTGAGCACACCGCAATTCATTCATAAGCCACTGACGGTATGCGGCTTGATGACGACGTGCCATACGGTCGCATTGATATCGTCGTGGTTGTCTCGTCGTAGTCATCTCATTGTACACATTTTCAGCTTAAAAATGGTAATTCGAAGATGCCGTTGTCGTCATAAAGCTGTCACCATGCATACGTTGCCATATGGTTGTCGACATGGTATGCTCATCTTTTCATTATGAAAATGACAGCCGTCGCGGAGCTATATTGGTCGGTACAGAGTTCATCGAAACCGTGCCGTCCTTCAGCTACAGGTATGGCTTTTTAAATACTTGTTGAAAAAAGTAGCTACTGCAAGACGAGATATCCATCATCAGATGTGAATGGAGGGGACGCCGCTAGTTCTTGGGAATCTTGAAAAATCGCCTCGAAAAATCAGTTTAATGGACCAGCTGTTCTTAATGAGCCAGACTTTGTGTTGCAGAAGCCGCCGTATGCCTTCGGACGTTGATGTCGAACCACTCTTAAGACTTTCAAGATAGACCAATGGTGACTAATTTAGCAGCATACCTTGGTTATCAGCGACAGATCGTGATACATCATAGCTGGCAACAGGTACTTCGCATCGCCTGCTGACCCGAAGGTTGTGGGTTCGATTCCGGCCGTGGCGGTCGCCGTTTGGTAGAGTCGAAATGGTAGAGGCTTGTCCACTTGTGATGCCAGTACATGATAAAGAACACCAGGTGGTGAGAATATTCGGAGCCCTCCACTAGGCTGCTCTCGCAATCATATCGAGGTTCTAGGATGTAAAACTTCCAGATGTTATTAATAACTAGTACTGTGCATCATCTGTCCATTTTTGATGACGTTTTTTTGCAGTGTGCAAAATAGGCAGGAACAAAGTAGCGTGATGCAGGGCTGACCTACATGTACAAGAGGGATTTTGAGCATAAATTATTCGCTAAATGTTCGCAACAGTTCATGAGGTTCTACCATGCCGAAACCACGCTAGAGGGTGAGGTACGCCGATGCTTTGTTTTCTACATTACTTTTGTCCATAAATGTAGACCTGAATCTAACTATACGAGTGTTTTCGAATTTCACCACGTTTAAATGGAGCCATCAGCACCATAAAACATCCACAAAGCATGAATATTTGTATAGCGCAACAGCCGCTACGCTATTTAAACATGAAGGTGTTGAATCTCGTCGATGGACGTATTTGTAATACTGCAGGTAATGAAATTGCGAACAGCAACAATAAATAGGGTTTATTCCACCCTGATAAAAGTGTATGACCATTGTTATTTCCCCTATTGCCATAAATACGTAGCTCTACAGCCGTGAGAGGTTGATTGAGAATTTGTTGAATTAGGCAAATGAATAACAAAGTTTTCATTCACCCGTCTCAGAAAATTGATACTTTCAATGTGACGAGTGCAAGAAAGGGAGTAATGTTGGTTAAATCGAAAATATCTGTTTTGGCGATGTGGTCGTTTTTTTATACCACGCTTCTTATCTACTTCACCGGACATTTAAAGACTGGGTGTGGAAGGCAACACGTAATGGAACGTTAAATAAATTAGCCATATGCCAGCTTTACAAATAGGCGTCACATTGCGGTAAGGAAAGCTTTTCAAAGTTTTATTGTTTTTTTTTACTTCACACTTCTATCGGGCATTCGGTGGTCATCGCTGCTCTCAGTGCACGAGCACACATTCCAGAAGGTGCGTCAGGCTACCGAGACATCGTGGCCATTGCCGTTCCATTCGGCTTCTGGAGGACGCTACAAAAACTCTTCGTGAAAATTGCGTCCTGTGTGGAAGCCCCATCGTTCTAAATGTTACTCCCAACGGCGCAGCTTTCTTGATCCGAAGATAAGTCAAAGCCTCGGCAGTGAACTGGAATGAGTCCGTTGCCATGAGTACCACGAAGGCAAGGCTCGGAGACGGTATACTACTTGGACCCTGCACAATACAAAATGCAGGGGGCTGCCGGAGGCGTCAAGTGTACGACATGGGCGTTCGAGGAAGACTGTATATTGAGTGTTTTCTTCGTTGCTGCAGCCCTGGCGCGTCCCTATGTCCGGGACGACAATCACCTATGGCCTTAAGTGCGACGCTTGCCTGTCGCAACGCCCTCTGCAGCAGCTTTTCTCGGAAGACGCCAGTTACGACGGTGCTGCCACGTCGAACGACACAGAGCCACTCGATGTCCACAACGACAAGGTCACAGTCAGCGAAATGGTACAAGTGACAACGATGAACCCGGTCAAGATAAGGCACACGGGCAAGATGCTCGCTGGAAGAAATCCTATTATCAGTGCCCCGAAGCAAAGCAAGGAAAACTAAAAATTAAGAGCTTAGACATGCAAAACAACTTTATGAGCTGAACTGACTTGAATGTGAAAGTATTATATGGGTTTACATTGTACCGAAGCATAGTGGCGCCAGCTCTGTGCCAGCGTGAAAGAAGACGTTGACGTCCGTGTGTGGCTCGTGCTTGCCGGGTTCCTGCCTGTACCAGCTTGTTGCGGCTAACGTTTCTGGAATAATAACCTGTGTTTTTACGCAACCTTGCTCGTTGCATTTGGTGGAAACGTGCTGGGTAACGTCCTGGAGCTCCGCAGCCGTAAGCTACCATCTCAGTCCGCGATGACCGAGCGCGTCGATCCCCCACAAGGTTCTTCCACGCTGTCACCTGTCATGTGTTCTGGTGTACTTCGTCTGCGTGACCCTCCAGTATACAACAACACCGAAGACTAAGATGTAGAGGACTGGCTGGCAGAGTACGAGCATGCCCGCGCGATTAACAAGTGGGATGACCCTGCGAAGCTGATTCACGTCATCTTCTACTTGACGGATTTGGTCAACCTATGGTTCACCAACCACCAAGCCGACATCCCCACCTGGTCGGTTTTCAAAGAGGCCGTCACCTCGTTTTTCGGTCGTCCAGCCATGCGTAAGCATCGCGCTGAACTGGGACTGCGGGGACGATTTCAACGAAATGGTGAGAGCTTCACGAGCTACATTGAGGATGTGATCAGCCTTTGTAGGCGAGTTGATGCCAGGATGACGGAGGCTAACAGAATAAAGAATATAATGAAATGCATTGATGACGACGCTTTTCATATGCTTGTGGCCAAAGACCCACAGACCGTCACAGCCGTGATTCAGTTATGTCAAAGTTTCGATGAGCTGCGCAAGCAACGAGTTTCTACACGTCGCGCTAATACGCAAACAACTGATATTTTGGCCTTGTAGTGCAAAAGCAGTGGCCCCGACTACAGCGTGTTAATGCCTCAAATTCAACAGTACATCTGGGAGGAAGTTGCTCGACAGCTCTCTCTTGTCGTCACCATCAACGAGAACCCCACAACACTGGACCACTCACTTCGCTGTGCTATTCAGACGCAAGTTGCCGAGGCTCTCCCTTTGCCCGCATCCCCAATATCAGTGGCTGCACCGCTGACTTATGCAGAAGCCGTCCGCCGACCTCCTGCCCAACCGCCGCTCCCTTCATACAGTCCAGCCACCAACTACTACAGGTCACCAGTTTCAGTTTATCCGGTAAATCGGCCCACTCCACCACCTCGAGCACCTGTAAACTCTTGGCGTACTCCGAATAACCGGCCCGTCTGCTACAACTGTGGTATTCCAGGACATGTCGCGCGCTACTATCGTCGCCGTGGATTCTATTTTAATGATGTGCAGCATTCCGGCATCATACCTCGGCCATCAGAATCGCATGTGACACCTGATTCACATGACCCCCGCTCACGTCGACCAGACTTCAGCCGACGTCGATCTCCTTCACCCCGTCTTCTGTCTCCTTCCCCCATGCTTCGCCGTTCCAACCACGCCCAGGAGGAAAACTAACAGTCGCAGTTCCTGAGGCAAGAGCTGCGCCACCGACGAAATTTCCAAGGCCTCATCTATCACCCCCTAACGAGATTGCCGTGTTTGTGGATGGTTTCGCCACAACTGCTCTTGTCGACACAGGTGCCGCTATTTGTATAATCAGTGAAGTGTTATGCCGCAAACTGAACAAAGTGACGACTCCACTGGTTGAAATTTCTTTACGCACAGTGAGTTCGCAACACGTCCAACCTTCTGCCACATGCACTGCTCGTGTTGTGATTCAAGGAGTGCTTTACATCGTTGAATTTGTCGTCCTTCCGCATGCGTCTCATGAAATCATCCTGGGATGGAACTTTCTTTCCGCTAATCATGCGGTTATTGACTGCACTCGTGCTCAACTCGTTTTGTTTCCATTCAGCACGACATTCATAGATCTCCCTCGCTCACCCAAAAAAGTGATCGTCGCCGCTGACGTGGTCATTTCTGCTTTTTCGGTTGCCGCAGTATCTCTTTTGTGCAACTCCGTTTCCGATTCAACTGCCCTATTTATGCCATCACAAGAATGCGCTCGTCGCCGGAACCTTGTCGTCCCGTTTGCCGTCATAACACTTGCCGATGGCTCCAGTGCCGTGTACGTGTGCAATCCGTTCCCTTGTCCCGCTACCTTATTGCATGGCGAATGCATTGGGAGTCTTGACACTTATGATGACATCTTTCCTTTCGATGCCCGTTCTGATACGACACCGATGTCCGTGGATGCTGTCACAGCTGGCACCGCGCCGTCACTACCTGACGAAGACGTTCTGTTGCGCAGCGTAGACACCGGCCTTACGCAAGACCAGCGCAATCAGCTCATTCAACTACTTGACCGTTTCCGCGCCTCCTTCGACCACGGACAACCTTCCTTGGGACGCACGTCAGTTGTCGCTCACCATATCGACACCGGTCATCATACTCCACTTCGTCAGCGCCCCTACCGCGTCTCGCAGGCTGAGCGTGACGTCATCACTCAACACGTCGACGAGATGCTGCAACGTGGTGTTATTCAGCACTCACACAGTCCTTGGGCTTCGCCAGTGGTCCTCGTGCGAACAAAGGATGGCTCCATCAGGTTTTGCGTAGATTATCGTCGACTAAACAACATCACACGCAAGGATGTTTATCCCCTGCCACGCATTGATGACGCCTTGGATTGCCTTCAAGGTGCGGAGTTTTTCTCTTCACTGGATCGGCGCTCTGGATATTGGCAAGTACCAATGGCTGAACCAGACCGTCCAAAAACGGCGTTTGTGACCCCTGACGGCTTATATGAATTTAATGTAATGCCCTTAGGTCTTTGCAATGCGCCTGCGACTTTCGAAATAATGATAAACAGTGTCCTCAAGGGACTTAAATGGCACATCTTTCTGCTATTTAGACGACATAGTTGTATTCTCGGCGAATTTCGAAACTCATCTTTCCCGTCTGGAACAAGTTCTCCAGTGCCTTACGGCAGCCGGGTTGCAACTTAACTTCAAGAAATGTCGTTTTGGCGCCCGGAAACTCACAATTCTCGGCCACGTCGTTTCAAAAGAAGGAATATCGCCAGACCCTGCCAAACTGCGTGCCGTTGCCGAGTACCCCAAGCCTACTACCCTAAAGGAGCTTCGTAGTTTCGTAGGCTTGTGTTCCTATTTTCGGCGTTTCATTCGCAATTTTGCCTCTATAATTGCCCCTCTGACTCAGCTTCTCTCCCGTAGCACGGACCTCTCTGGCTGGAATTCCCACTGCGATGAGGCATTCACGGCGCTACGCTGGCTACTCATCTCTCCACCAGTTCTCCGCCACTTCGATCCCAATGCACCCACTGAAATTAACACGGATGCAAGCGGTGTCGGCCTCGGTGCCATGCTCTCTCAACGCAAGGATGGCTGCGACGGGTACGTTGTCGCCTATGCCAGCCGTACACTAACGAAGGCAGAGTCCAACTATTCCGTCACGGAAAAGGAGTGTTTGGCTATCATTTGGGCTATAGGAAAATTTCGCACCTACCTTTACGGACGCCAGTTTGATGTTGTCACAGATCACCATGTCTTATGCTGGTTAACGTCCATGAAAGATCCTACTGGCCGCCTCGCTCGTTGGGCTTTACGCCTTCAGGAATACGATATCCGTGTTGTTTATCGCTCAGGACGCAGACATTCAGACGCCGATGCACTATCCCGTTCTCCACTGCCTCCTGACCTTGCCTGCTTATCAACTGCCATTTGCGATTCGTCATCGTTGAGCATCACTGACATGCCATCCGAACAGCGCAAGGATCCCTGGATCAATTCTTTGCTCGACGTCCTCTCTCACAGTTCGCCAGAAACGACTTCACGCTCCCTCTCTCGTCAAGCAAAACACTTTGCTGTCCGTGAAGGCTTGTTGTATCGCCGCAATTACGTGATGGATGGCCGTAGGTGGCTCCTTGTCATCCCTCGTCATTTGCGTTCGGACATCTGCGCTGCCTTTCACGATGACCCCCAGTGTGGCCACGCTGGAGTATTTAAGACTTACTCTCGACTTCGTCTAAGATACTACTCGCGCGGCATGTATCGGCACGTTCGCCAGTACGTTCGGTCATGCACCACGTGTCAACGACGCAAGACGCCTTCTCACAGCACTGCTGGCCCTTTGCAACCCTTAACCTGCCCAGCGAGACCATTCGACCACGTCGGAATTGATATTTATGGTCCTCTACCCAACTCTCTTCGAGGCAACCGGTGGATTATCGTCGCCGTGGATCATTTGACACGCTACGCTGAAACATCTGCGCTGCCTGCTACCACTGCGAAAGACGTTGCGTCCTTTCTTCTTCACCATCTCATTTTGCGACACGGTGCACCTCGTGAATTACTCAGTGACTGTGGACGCGTGTTTCTCTCGAACGCCGTCGACGAGCTACTCAAGGCATGTCGCACTGTCCATAGGAAATCCTCGGCATACCATCCCCAAACCAATTGCATGACAGAATGCTTTAACCATACCCTTGGAGATATGCTTGCCATGTACGCCTCTGACGACCACACTAATTGGGACCAAGTGCTTCCTTTTGTCACGTACGCGTACAACTCTGAGCCACAAACAACCACAGGCTTTTCTCCTTTCTTCCTTCTGTACGGACGTGAGTCATTATGCTCCATGGACACCATTCTCCCTTACAGGCCTGATGTTTCCGAAGCGACGCCTGTTTCCGAAGCAGCTGCTTATGCCGAAGAGTGTCGTCAACTCGCTCGCTCATTTACCGCACAAGACCAATGGCGCCAGAAAACTGACCACGATTCCTCTGCGTCTACTGTACACTATAAACCAGGAATGCTGGTTTGGCTCTGGGTCCCGTCTATCCCTCCCGGTCTTTCCCCGAAGCTTTCGTCGAAATACCATGGCCCCTACCGTGTGGTGCGGCAAACATCTCCTGTCAACTATGAAGTTGAGCCCATTGATCCACCCTCGGACCAACGCTGCCGTGGGCGTGAAACAGTACACGTATCACGCCTCAAACCGTGCTATGACCCCCTTGTCGTGTCCTTTCCCCAGGTCGCCAGGTTGGCACCTTTCTGCGCGGGGAGTAATTGTACCGAAGCATAGTGGCGCCAGCTCTGTGCCAGCGTGAAAGAAGACGCTGACGTCCGTGTGTGGCTCGTGCTTGCCGGGTTTTTGCCTGTACCAGCTTGTTGCGGCTAACGTTTCTGGAATAATAACCTATGTTTTTACGCAACCTTGCTCGTTGCAACATATATATACAATGTTTCTTGGCTCATTCTTGGCACTGGGCACGGCGGCACAGCCGGTATGCGGTGGTCTGAAAATCCGTTTGTCTTCCTTCTACAGTTCCTTGGATTGCTGGGCCCCCTTCTTGCCGAACCTTTCGATCTGCGAGTGGGAGATGCGCATGCGCCGCACCCTGCGACCAGCCTCATCTTTCCTTGCCGGTCATCAACTGCACACCCGGACCACCTGCCTCTACAGCTATCAGCCCCGTGGGCATCACTGATACCAGAAGCCGTCCAGACGACGCCGTTGCATATTCCGGCTATATATGAGCGTCCTGTTCACTCCTCGGCCACTGGGCACGGCGGCACAGCTGGTATGCGGTGGTCTGAAAATTCGTTTGTCTTCCTTCTACAGGTGAGCAGGCGTTACGGAAAACGCTTTCGCTCAGGCGACCCGTTCTTACTTGTGCTGCCGTGCCCATGGTCTTCTGGTGTGTCTTATGATGTTTCTGGCTTGTTGCGACAACTGCTCCTTCTGGGCGGAGACATTGAGACCCATCCTGGTCCTGATTTGGCTAAAATTGCTAAACAACTAGGGAGCATAGCTACTGACATAAAGGGCATAAAAGAAAAGCGACTAACCAATATAGAGAAAAAATTGGACGCCTTGACAATTTTAGAGAACAAAATTGCTGCTTGCCAAACTCAAATAGCTTCTATGAGCACCGTAATTCATCAACTAGAAAAGTAGAAAACCATAGTAGAAGATCAAACCTAATAGTGTACAGCTTACCGGAAAGGGACAACGAGACCAGTGACACACTTGAACACGTTGTCAACAAAGAAGTAATTCAAGACTTATTGGAGCTTGAACCAATTAGGATTGAGCGCATCCATCGAATAGGTAGGCCTGCACCAAACAAAGTTAGACCAGTTATTTTTAAGCTGCAAGACGCACACAAGATCTCAATTCTTAAACAAGGATCTAAGCAGAAAGGTTCAGACTTCTCCATTGGTGAAGATTTCTCTCGTAGAGTGCGAGATGTCAGACGTAAACTGTGGGCAAGTTCGAAACCAAACCACGACAAAAAAGAAAGTGTCGCTAGTTTTCGACAAACTATTCATCAATAGCAACGTTTACACTTGGGATACCGAAAAAGATGAACGCCTACTCCTACGAAAAAACGACGAACGAAAGCCAAATCGTCCACAGACGAGGCAACAGGCTCAGGCATTAAACAACGCATCATGATCAAAAATACTTCCAAAAAGCCAATCAACCGAAAAACCAAGAACACACCTAACAGTAATGCGAACCCAACTAAAGAAAAGCAACTGCGCCTGCTGAACCTGAATGCTCGTACTCTAATAAATAAAACTGACCAGCTTGAAATTATCTTGCTTCAAAATGACCCGCACATTGTCGTAGTGACAGAAACTTGGCTCCGAAGCGACATATCAGATGACAGCGTCTTTCCCGCATCTTATCAGATCTTACGTAAAGACAGGGCTTCCAGAGGTGGGGGCGTGGCTGTTCTTTTGAAGAACAACATACGGGTCGTTTTGTTGCCTGATATCGAGGAACTTGAATGCCTGTGCATGAAGGTTTTGCGCTGGGGGTACTCTTTCATTCTTTACGCGCTTTACAGGCCTCCTGATTCCCCATCGGAATATCTAACTAGACTTCGAGAGCACATGTCGAAATATGTGAACAGCAAAGTTTTTCTCATTGGGGACTTTAACCTTCCAGGGATTGACTGGAAACAATTGATGGCTGGTTCAGAATTTTTGAAACACACAAACATAGTGTTTGATATCATGCTTACACAAAACCTAATACAAGTTGTAGACGAACCAACTCGTGTACAGGGCCCTTGTAGTTCCCTTCTGGATCTTGTATTTATTCCCCGTAATTTTGACCGATACTCTGTTGCAATAGAACCAGGGATATCTGTCCACCACTTAGTATACGTTACTTTACCCCTTCTCAAGTTAAGCTCCCAAGATAGGTCGACGACACGGCGCTTCAAAGATTACTCACGAGCTAATGACAAATCTGTACTTGACCAACTAAAAATATGTCTTGCTAATTTTGATGATGACGTTTGCAACCTATGGGACCGGTTCAAGCACATGTGCCATTACTGCCTTGATAACTTTATACCGAGCAAGCGCAAAAAAATTCACAAGTGTACACCCTGGATAACACGCTACATTATTCACTTGAAACGCAAACTTAAAAGATTAAAGAAGAAGGCACAGTCTGATGTTATCAGTGAGATTAAAAAGTCTTTGCAAAACAAATTGCGTTGCTCAAAGGACCACTACTTACAAATCCTCCTACCAAACTTCATAAAAAATGATCCTGATAAGTTTTGGCATTACATTACTGACAAAAAGCAGCCTGTAAGGGAAATGAAAATCGATGGTGACCTCGTTTCTGACGCTGGAATCATTTGCTAAATATTTTAATCATTATTTTCACAGTGTGTTTTCTCCTGCGCAAACGTATCCACTGTTAATATCAAATCCTGGCATTTATGACACTGACTTTGTATCTTACTCTGGTGTACTATCTATGCTGTTAAATTTGAAAACGAAGTCTTCATGTGGTGCAGACCAGATTCCAAACGCCTTTTTACGCAGATATGCCGAAATACTTGCTAAGTTTCTTGTAGTAATATTTCGTACTTCTTTGTCCACTGGGAAGCTGCCGAGTGACTGGAGGATGGCTCTGATTGTTTCCGTTTTTAAAAAAGGTGACCGGTCCATCTTTCAAAATTACCGTCCGATATCTTTAACGTCTCAATGCTGCAAGATCATTGAACATATTATTTCCAAACAGATTTTTGAATTTCTAGACGAAAATGCCGTACTAACAAATTTTCAACATGGTTTTAGAAAAGGTTATTCCACGGCAACCCAATTGGTGACAATAATTCATTCGTTAGCAGCGTGTCTTGACAATAACGGCCAAATTGATGCTATATTTTTAGATTTCAAAAAAAGCTTTCGACGAGGTACCACATGACAAATTAATAGCAAAACTTAAAAACATTCACATTCCGGATATTTTTGTTTTCTGGATTGCAGCCTCCCTATCCAACCGCCAACAGCTTGTAAAAATTAACGAAGAAGAATCTCGGTGTCTTCCTGTAAACTCTGGGGTTCCACAAGGTAGTGTTTTGGGACTATTATTTTTTTTGTTGTATAATAATGATTTATTAACTGTTGTTGACCCTACTGTTCAAATTCAATTGTTCGCTGACGACTGTGTTTTGTTTCGGGAAGTCACATGTACTAATAATCAGAACGAACTCGAGAAAAACATTGAAAACGTGCGGGAGTGGTGTGTAGAATGGAGAATGGAATTAAATTTGGAAAAAAGTGTATATCTCTGTGTAACGAGAAAGAAAAACCCCAGTGAACACGTGTATAAATTAGGATCGTCTTCTCTCACACAGGTTGACAGTTATAAGTACCTCGGCGTTACGTTAACAAACAACTTATCATGGAACATGTACATAGATAATATTTGCTCGTCTGCTTTTCGGAAATTATGCTTCCTAAGATATAAACTCAGAAATTCTCCTTCAAACGTAAAGCTTCTTAGTTATTTCACTTTCGTTAGGCCGAAGCTGGAGTATGCGAGTATCGTGTGGGACCCCCATACTAAACAAAACGTTAAAAAACTTGAAAGGATTCAGCTCAAGGCCATTCGGTTTGTTTGATTTTCTGTCTCTTTTATATAATCGCAAACTTTCCCTTGATCCAACCCCTTTTCTTTCTCCATTAAACACAAGACCGACATGACATCGCCAACCAAATGCACTAACTCCGTACTTCGCGAGAACGGACACGTTCAAATTTTCATTTTTTCCACGCACCATTTCAGACTGGAACCAGACAATCGAATGTAGTACTTGCGATACTGAGTAACTGTGCACTGTTTTTTGTTTTGCGTGTATTGTATTTCTATTTGCATAACACCATGCCCTCCTGCTTGGACCGAAGTGTGGTCCGCAGTATGTATTAAAATAAAATATGTATAATAAAAATAAAATAAGTATGTATAAATAAAATAAAATAAATTTGGGTCAGCTATGTGGGTGCTTTGAATAAGCTAGAAATCGATACTTCATGAATGTTACCATACTTTCGGTCAATAAAGTTCGGGACAGAACGCACCTGTCGATATGGAAGTGTTACTCCGGATCATATTTCATTTGTTAGAGAGCAGACAGGTAGAAAAAAAAATGCCGCCATATCCACGAAGTGAATGATGATGAGTGGGCGAAGCTCCTGAGGTAAACCTGGTAAACCATGAATCCTCCGTACATTTTGCCCACTCGATTTTATTGCAACGCTCCCCCTAGCGTACGTCGCCGCACTATATCGAACGATGACACGCGCCTTATGTGGCATCATTCCTATTTTATAACACCTCGAATCTTTCATAATCAACTACACCTACCGCCGTCTAGTTTATAACATCTTGCATCTTTTGGACGGACGGACGGACGGACGGACGGACGGATGGATGGATGGCCGGACGGATGGACGGATGGACAGAAGGATAGGGCTGTACCCTTTAGATCGGGCGGTGGCTAGCGTAATACTTAGAACTGAACGAGAGGTGGCTACATACAGGGGACGCACAGCCCATGCCTTAAGGAGCTTCGCTCCTAAAATGTACAAGAGAATGTTCGACGAGTATAACATTCCAAAACACAACAAACTTTTCTTCACTAGATTTGAAAGGGGTAGGCGGTCTCGCCTGAGCGTGCCTGTAAAAAACATCCGCAAGCCGCTAGAAAATGAAATTGGTTTTCCGCCTTGACGGCTCATTGGTATAGGTTCCTGCCCAGATCACCCAAATGGTTACATTGCGTAAGCAATTCAATGCGAGTGCCTTAAAAATTTTTTGACAATGTTCACGTGGTAGAGAGCCGGCGTGTGGTACAAGTAGTGCACGAGCCACAGAAATCAACTGTGTGGTGCTGCGTGGTCACGTGATTGTTGCGGCTTTCGTGTTGCCAGGCATAAAGTCACCGCATGATTACCAGGGTGCCTCGATACGTGTTCACTCGGCGTTCGCGCAAGGGATAATAATAATAATAATAATAATAATAATAATAATAATAATAATAATAATAATAATAATAATAATAATAATAATAATAATAATAATAATAATAATAATATTTTCGCGAAACCGTGGTGCAAAGTTGATAAAGAAGAGAAGAAAGATGATCGCCTGGCCGACCGTCCTCGAAGGCGCAGGATGCACCGTTCTTGCGCAGCAGGCGCCATGATAAGCTTCCGTGGAGCGGCGCCGGCAGCTTGAATGGTATAAAAAAAGGAGACGCTTGGCTTACTGACTTTCAGGCGAGCGAGAGCCATAGAAAAATGAATGAAAGCACGACTGTGGGTACAGATAACGGCAATGAAATAACAAATAGTAGGTAGTGAATTAATTAGTGCCAGGAATATTTTATTTATAACTGAACATTGTTGGTTGATATGAAGAAATGTTAAAACAACCATGCTGGATGGCTATCGCCTTCGGCTAGTTTTAGGGGAACTAAGAAACGCGGTGAGTTTTTTTTTTTGCTATGTTTCTAGGAAGAGCGTGTGTACGTGTGTGAGCTACAGAGTGAAAACATAAACATAAAAAAAAATATGGCACACAAAAAAATTAGGCTCCCACGATCGGGATGCCAAGCTCGGCTTGGCGAACGTGGGACTAGCTGGGTGGCGCTGGGTCTCAGCTGCGTCTTTTTTGGACCCAAATAATGTTGTTATCATCATCATCATCATCATCATCATCACCACCATCACCACCACCTCAATAATAATAATAATAATAATAATAATAATAATAATAATAATAATAATAATAATAATAATAATAATAATAATAATAATAATAATAATAATAATAATAATAATAATAGTCGTCATTATCATTATTATCACCATTATCATAATAATCAGCATCATTATCATCATTAACATCATCCTACAATCGCCGTTTTCACCGTTCAAGATGCCATTCACCCACTACGGCAGATCGTTCGCGGGAAATTGCAAGTGAACAGGTTAGGTAAGGAAGAGAAAATAAAGGAGGGAGACAGTTTACTGTAAAACTTTCGCAACTAATAATTATAGAGTGCCTTCTTGAATTGTTCTGGGACACTGCTCACTTCTTCTTTTGCTTGTATTCGGTATCGCGACACGCGCCCTCGTGGTCACGATTTTGAACGGGCTCGAGGGACAGTCGCAGGCTGCCGCCACTGGCGTCGGTCGAGTGCAGGCAGTGCGGCTGGAGGCGGTGACTTTGGGCCTTACCATTGGCATCCGTGACTACGGCACGCCGAGGCGTCGACACCTCGTCGACCAGCTCGCCTGCGCCTAGTCTCTGAAAATTCCCAGGGACATCGCTTCGCTCGCCAGGCTTCCATTCTCGACGCAGCCATGAGTCGTTCCGTGCCGAACTCGGAGACAATCATCTTCGTGACAACGGCATCTGAAGAGGAGCCACCGGTTGTCGAGAGGCGACCTCCCAGCAGGAACCAGATGTCACGCAAGACCGTCTACAAGATCGTGCACGAGCAGCAGCCGCCGTCCCCCCCGCCGCCGGCGCCCGAAGAGGACGAAGAGCAACGGGAGATGAGCCTGAGCGCCTCCGTGGAGGAGGCCGACGTGCCCATGGGCAAGGCGCAGAGACTCCCGAGTGGATCGCAAGTTATGCGCGTCCTCCCGCAGGGTACAAGCATTGTGCTTGAAGAGATAAGCACCCCGCCGCCAGCGCGCCCACCGTCCGTGACGATGCCCCCGAGGCGAAAGTCCCTGCCAGCTTCGATGCCTCCCAAGAGCCCCAAGCCCCAGTCTCGTCCGGCGTCTAGGTCGAAGTCGCGACCGATCTCGCCAGCCATCATTAAAGTGGTCCAGGAGCAGAGCTGGTACGAGAGCGAACCCGAGCCGGAGCCGGCACTCGAGCGGGAGGCCTCCTCGACGTCCGACGAAACGGAGTTCAAAATCAAGTTCGAGATCGGTGCCCCTTGCGGTTCGGAAGAGGAAGGGAAGCCTGAGCGGCGCAGGCTTTCCAAGTCACCCGAACCGTGCCTCGACTGCTTGGAGGAGTTTGTCCGCCGCAAGAGAGCCGAGAAGCAGCGCCAGAGCTCGGAAGCTTCGTCGCAGGTTGAAGACACGATGAGCAACAAGCGCATGTCCTCTCGCCGCTTGTCGAAGTCGACAGCGACATCAGTGCAGAGCTACCGTTGCTCCAAGTGCATGGCGTGCAAGTCTTGCTTAAGCGTAAGCGTCACCGTGCCGATAGCCAGGAAGTAAAGATCTCGACCAAGGAAGGTGGGAGAGTAACGAAGACCACAGATCTGTTCAACATATGTACCCTCTAGGGTTAAGAAAATCATTGTGATTTCCAAGGAGATTTGCTGGTTTTGTTTGGGCGCTGCTTGAGAACGTCGGTCATGCATGTCGCTGCAAAGAACATCTCAAGGAGATGGGAGTGCCAGTAACTTCGGCCACAGAAGCCTGCTACTTACCTTTTTGCCAAAATTAAAAGTTCGATTGGGTCATATTTTTCAAATCATTCTAATTTTAGATAAGTGTATAGCTTGAAGTCTACGGCAATATGT
Organism: Rhipicephalus microplus; assembly: GCF_043290135.1. Lineage (NCBI taxonomy): Eukaryota > Metazoa > Arthropoda > Arachnida > Ixodida > Ixodidae > Rhipicephalus > Rhipicephalus microplus. The sequence goes on along the minus strand of NW_027464647.1, from coordinate 1,100,754 downwards.
TATTCGAGTATATAGTACAAAAACAAGACATTTCTGATTTCATGCGTTCTTGTGAAGAGTGATGCATACCGCCAAAGCGTAAGAAGAATGCTTTCTTCCCTGATTTCGCCTGTGCTATTGATAATCCTTCACTGTGACGTACCAACTTGCACTGTGCGCTGCTGTTGGGTGTTCTCTGTAATCCTTGCTGCAGCGTTATGAAGGTGATTGTCGAGCTATTGTGGATCATGACTAGAAATGACAAACGTAGTGATATCGTGCAAAGTTAACCAAGCGAAGCGATCCGGCTTTGGAATAAAAAAATTCCTTGAGCCTTAATGTCCTCCTCTATAGTCATCGCAAGCAGCACTTCTAACTGGGAGATCGCTCTAAGTTTATATCAGAGTCTCGTCGTACATGAACGAGTCTTTAGGCACAGAGCAGTCTTACAATTTCAGAGAAAAGTCAGATGCTGTATTGTATAAGAAAACATGAAAGCTTCCTAGAACGTGACATTGAACTTCACAGTCGCTGCCTCGTTTGTCCCTCACGGTCACTGGTTCTTTTGACGTTGTAAGGCCCGCATTTTTTGTTAGGCCAGTTTTTTTTCCGCCTCTGCTGCGTCCTTCGTAGAAACTCGCATGCGTGCACGTCTTATTGCGCGAGGAAGCCGCACTAAAGTAGTACTTGTCAACGGGTGGGACTTGACAGACGTGGTTGCGTGGAAAGGCTTCTCGCCGAATCGCATTTGACGAAGCCTTCACTGGAAGCACGCAGTAAAAAAAAAACAACTACGAGAGAGACAACGAAAGGAAGCGAGCGAGTTAAAGAAAAATTCAAGCAAAACATCTCGTCATCGTGTTTGCGCAAAAACGTCATCGATGTCGCAAAGGCATTGTGGCTGAGTGGCGATCTGCGGACCAACAAGAAACGACGTTGAACAATGAAGTGTCTCTCCTTCGCGCATGTATACATTTCTTATCGTCTGTGAAGAACGCAGGAACGCCAACGGAAACGCCAACGTCTGCCGCGTTGACATTCAAATCAGAATAGGCGCTGTCAACCTCTTGTCAAGCCGGCATAGTGAAGTAGCCGGCATCTCCGGAGATTGCTATCAATGCCACACGTTTTATCACTTTGTGCAATGCTCTTATTTATTGAGCTCATTTAAAAAAAAAGTAGCGAAGAACTTCAAATGTGGTCAAACGTCGAGATCCCCCAAGCACTGTGTTGAACGATACCCGCGAAATACTTTATTTTCTTTAATACGAGCCAAGAAAACACCCAGAAATCTCGCAAAACCACTCGTGCATCTACTATGGCGACGCACTTGGCTTTTTCGGTGCTGTAGGCACTCTGTGTGACGAGGTCACTGAAGATTTTATTTGACGGTTGTTTATTCACGATAAGCTTGATGCTGGTAAACAGGAGGCGTCGTTGTGGTGCATCTTTTCTATGGCTCTAGGGGTAAACAGGAACAAAACATAGACGACAGAGTCAGATGAATCGAAGCTTTGTATTATTTGCTGCCTGTTGTTACAAAAGATCATACCGATGTAGGCGGAAATGTTGTAGGCCCATGTGCTCAGATTTGGGTGCGTGTTAAAGAACCCCAGGTGGTCGAAATCTCCGGAGCAGTCCACTACGGCGTTTCTTATATGGTAGTTTTGTGACGTCAAACCCTACGTATCAATAAATCAATCAATCAATCAATCAATCAATCAGTCAATCAATCAGTCAATCGATTATACGTACATAGAAACTGGACTAAACGAAAACCTGTCCTTATATGATGATGACCGTGAAAAATACATTAAGAACCTGTGCTGCGTGATATACATTGATATGGCATTTTTCATCAATAAAGAAATATTTGTTTGTTTCTTTGTTCCTTTCTGCTAGCAGATACGTTCTTATCAACCGTTAAATACCACTCCATCTGCTCCATTTTTCAAGGAACCATATATATATATATATATATATATATATATATATATATATATATATATATATATATATATATATATATATATATATATATATATATATATATATATATATATATATATATATATATATATATATATATATATATATATATATGAGATCTAACAGACATTAATGCCAAGGAATGTACAGGGGAAGTTATTAGAACCAATGGAATGTAAATAAGAAGAAAGAAGAAAGAAAAGTGGATGAAAAAATAACCAGCCGTGAGCAGGAATCGAACCTACGGCTGGTTATTTTTTCATCCACTTTTCTTTCTTCTTTCTTCTTATTTACATTCCATTGGTTCTAGTAACTTCCCCTGTACATTCCTTGGCATTACTGTCTGTTAGATCTCATTAATATTGTGTTAAAACACGGAAAAACGAGCCCCTAGGTATACACTTATTTCCCTTATTATATATATATATATATATATATATATATATATATATATATATATATATATATATATATATATATATATATATATATATATATATATATATATATATATATATATATATTACTTAAAAAGTCAAACAAGTCGTCGTTCATTGGCGCACGTTCTAGTCCTCGTCATCACGTCATCGTACAACATGTCACTAACCCCAATTAATCTGGACGTGAAATGGTAAGATATCTCTGATAGCGGGGTAAGTATTGCTTTCTAAGAGCATGCTGTAGTTCCTCCGATTAAACGAATATTGCGATTACTGTTTTGAACATTTCTTATTTGCAAATATCTCGGGTGCTTCAGTGTTGCTTATTTACTGTTCTGAGTGTGGCAGCAGTGTTTGCGGCTTCTGTGCGCTCCACTCACCCCGTTCTTCCTACCCAGGTCACTGAGATCGGCAAGGCACGTGCGACCAGCTTCCAGTGGACGCAAGCCTACGGCGCATGACCGGCCCACTGCATCACCGTCGAATCATATCATCGCCGGCTGCCCTGCCCTTTCCTGGACAAGAAGCCTACATAACAGAAGAGTGCGGCGCATCGTCCCTCAGTGTGGCAGCAGTGTTTGCGGCTTGTGTGCGCTCCACTCACCCCGTTCTTCCTACCCAGGTCACTGAGATCGGCAAGGCACGTGCGACCAGCTTCCAGTGGACGCAAGCCTACGGCGCATGACCGGCCCACTGCATCACCGTCGAATCATATCATCGCCGGCTGCCCTGCCCTTTCCTGGACAAGAAGCCTACATAACAGAAGACTGCGGCGCATCGTCCCTCAGTGTGGCAGTAGTGTTTGCGGCTTGTGTGCGCTCCACTCACCCCGTTCTTCCTACCCAGGTCACTGAGATCGGCAAGGCATGTGCGACCAGCTTCCAGTGGACGCAAGCCTACGGCGCATGACCGGCCCACTGCATCACTGTCGAATCATATCATCGCCGGCTGCCCTGCCCTTTCCTGGACAAGAAGCCTACATAACAGAAGAGTGCGGCGCATCGTCCCTCAGTGTGGCAGCAGTGTTTGCGGCTTGTGTGCGCTCCACTCACCCCGTTCTTCCTACCCAGGTCACTGAGATCGGCAAGGCACGTGCGACCAGCTTCCAGTGGACGCAAGCCTACGGCGCATGACCGGCCCACTGCATCACCGTCGAATCATATCATCGCCGGCTGCCCTGCCCTTTCCTGGACAAGAAGCCTACATAACAGAAGAGTGCGGCGCATCGTCCCTCAGTGTGGCAGCAGTGTTTGCGGCTTGTGTGCGCTCCACTCACCCCGTTCTTCCTACCCAGGTCACTGAGATCGGCAAGGCACGTGCGACCAGCTTCCAGTGGACGCAAGCCTACGGCGCATGACCGGCCCACTGCATCACCGTCGAATCATATCATCGCCGGCTGCCCTGCCCTTTCCTGGACAAGAAGCCTACATAACAGAAGAGTGCGGCGCATCGTCCCTCAGTGTGGCAGCAGTGTTTGCGGCTTGTGTGCGCTCCACTCACCCCGTTCTTCCTACCCAGGTCACTGAGATCGGCAAGGCACGTGCGACCAGCTTCCAGTGGACGCAAGCCTACGGCGCATGACCGGCCCACTGCATCACCGTCGAATCATATCATCGCCGGCTGCCCTGCCCTTTCCTGGACAAGAAGCCTACATAACAGAAGACTGCGGCGCATCGTCCCTCAGTGTGGCAGCAGTGTTTGCGGCTTGTGTGCGCTCCACTCACCCCGTTCTTCCTACCCAGGTCACTGAGATCGGCAAGGCACGTGCGACCAGCTTCCAGTGGACGCAAGCCTACGGCGCATGACCGGCCCACTGCATCACCGTCGAATCATATCATCGCCGGCTGCCCTGCCCTTTCCTGGACAAGAAGCCTACATAACAGAAGAGTGCGGCGCATCGTCCCTCAGTGTGGCAGTAGTGTTTGCGGCTTGTGTGCGCTCCACTCACCCCGTTCTTCCTACCCAGGTCACTGAGATCGGCAAGGCACGTGCGACCAGCTTCCAGTGGACGCAAGCCTACGGCGCATGACCGGCCCACTGCATCACTGTCGAATCATATCATCGCCGGCTGCCCTGCCCTTTCCTGGACAAGAAGCCTACATAACAGAAGAGTGCGGCGCATCGTCCCTCAGTGTGGCAGCAGTGTTTGCGGCTTGTGTGCGCTCCACTCACCCCGTTCTTCCTACCCAGGTCACTGAGATCGGCAAGGCACGTGCGACCAGCTTCCAGTGGACGCAAGCCTACGGCGCATGAACGGCCCACTGCATCACCGTCGAATCATATCATCGCCGGCTGCCCTGCCCTTTCCTGGACAAGAAGCCTACATAACAGAAGAGTGCGGCGCATCGTCCCTCAGTGTGGCAGCAGTGTTTGCGGCTTGTGTGCGCTCCACTCACCCCGTTCTTCCTACCCAGGTCACTGAGATCGGCAAGGCACGTGCGACCAGCTTCCAGTGGACGCAAGCCTACGGCGCATGACCGGCCCACTGCATCACCGTCGAATCATATCATCGCCGGCTGCCCTGCCCTTTCCTGGACAAGAAGCCTACATAACAGAAGACTGCGGCGCATCGTCCCTCAGTGTGGCAGCAGTGTTTGCGGCTTGTGCGCGCTCCACTCACTCCGTTCTTCCTACCCAGGTTGGTGAATTGAACTAGCGTTCTGTTGAACTAGCTTCTTTTGCCGTAAACACTGCTGCCCTCAGGTTGTTTGTGATAGTCCTTAGACATGCCGACGAACGCTGAGCTGGCGAAAGAAATCGAAGTGTTTCGAGTTGAAATGGCCGAGATGCGCGAAAGTATGAAGTTACTGAATGAGATCTGTGAAGGCGCGAAGAAGGAAAACGAAAATTTGATCAAAGAAAACAAGTCCCTGAAGGTTAAAAACAAGGAGTTGGCTAAACGCCTCAGCGAACTTGAACAGTATTCACGCTCTAACAACGTTGAAATAAGGTGTGCCTGTCCGAAAGGATGAGAACTGCCTTCAGATCGTGCAGGAAATCGGGAACAAAGCAAAATGCCCTGTCGCGGCAGCGGACATTGACATCGTTCATCGTGTCCCTGTCAAGAAAGGAATACCACACATAATTGCTCGATTCTGTACGAGAGCCAAGAGGGCCGAATTCTGTGAAAAAGCACAAAAGGCACGTTTAAATACTTCCAACATTGGATTTTAATCTCAAAGAGACGAGCCCATTTTTATCAACGACCACCTCACTCCAGAAAAAAAATGACTGTTCGCGCAGGCTCTGACCCTAAAGAAAGAAAAAAAAAACTGGAAGTACCTCTGGACAGACAACGGTATTATCAAGGCTAGGAAAACCGACAACAGTAAAGTGCACCGCAACGCTGACACGGATGACCTAACAATCATATCGTAGGCATGCCGACTGATTAAGGAACACTTTTGGTTTCATTATGGCTTCTAATATGCTCTCTTGCGCTGAAGCAAAACATCTTCTTGAGCAAACACCCGCATTCTCGCTCGTGCATTTTGACACTCGCAGCCTTCGAGGGCATTATGACGACCTTGTAGCCTTCCTTTCCATTGTCGAACACTCATTTTCCGTAATTTGCCTATCAGAAACGTGGCTGTCGGCAGACGAAGGGCATCTGTATGCTTTGCCAGGCTATGAATCCGAATATTGTCACCGTGTCACAAATCGTGGTGGCGGATCTGCAGTCCTAATAACTTCATCAATACCATACAAACGCCGTCAGGATCTGTTTTTTGACAACATTAATTGTGAGTCTGTTTGGCTTGAAGTAGAATCTTCTGCTCTGCCATTGAACAATCGTCATACAGTCATTGCATCCATCTACCGTTCTCCCTCATCCTCGGATTCCGAGTTTTGCGTGCAGCTTGAAAGAATCCTTGCTACTCTAACCCTGGAAAACAAAAACATTATTATTTGCGGTGACGTAAACATAAATATCCTTGATACTAACACTCCAGTTTGCTTGGAATATGTTCGCTGTTTTCTTAGTTTTGGCCTACAATCTCTGATTCACTCCCCGACTAGATGTGATATGAATTGGTCTAACACATTAATCGACCATGTACTGTCGAATATCTTTGCTGATTCGAAGTCCGGGGTTATTGACTATTTATTCACCGACCACTATCCTGTATTTTTCTGTCTTGATGCCTGTATTCCCATAAAAAATAAGCATAATACCAAGACAGTATTCAACTCAGCGGAATTTGTTGAGATAGTGCGTAATGCTGACTGGGACTTTGTTGCACAAGAAGAATGTGGCGAGGAAGCGTTTAATGAATTTTCGGCAAAAATAAGCGCATTCATTGCAGAATGCACAACTACAAGTACCGTCATACATTGGTTTTGTACGCCTAGAAACCCATGGATAACTCCTGGTCTCTTGCATTCCATATCTAAAAAGGAAAACATGCGAAAAAAATTAAAATCTCAGCCTTCAAACAGCTCTCTAAAAACGCGCTTAAAAAGATATTCAAATCTACTTTCAATGCTGCTCAAGAGGGCCAAACGCGAGTATTATGAAAAACAAATAGATAAGAACGGTAATGATACCAGGAAAAACTGGCAGCTAATAGAAAAATTCTTGAACAGCAGCGAGACCACATGCTTATCAAAAATAACGGTTGATGGACGTTCCCTTACCGAGCCACTCGATATCGCTAATGCTTTCAGTGATACTTTTGCATCAAATTCCCCCGGTTCACTAGTTGACCTTCATTTTCCCATTCTATCTCGTTCACCTCAGTCTTTTTACTTACGTCCTACATCTGCAGACGAAGTCTTTTAAATCACGTGATCTCTTAAAACCAAAAGGCCAGGCTTAGATTCCATTCACCCGTCTGAGATAAAGCTCGTGGCACGTGAACTGTCTCCTATTTTAGCTGAAATAATTAACAAATTGTTCAAAGCAGGTGCATTTCCTGATGCTTTAAAGGTAGGAAAGATAACACCTGTTTTCAAAAAGGGCGATCGTTTGTGAACTATTAATTACCGTCCGATTTGTGTACTTCCTTTCTTTAGCAAAGTAATCGAAAAGCTTTTTTACTTGCGTTTGATGTGCTATCTGCTTAAATTTAACCTACTCTCTCCCCACCAATTTGGTTTTCGACCTGACTACTCGACAGAGCTCGCCTTGCTCAGCTTTACTGACCGAATTAAACAAGCCATAGACGATGGATTACTTACTGGGGCAGTTTTTATTGACCTCACGAAGGCTTTAGACACAATTAACCACCGGATCCTTCTGTGTAAACTTGAATCTTTCGGAATTGTGTGTGCCGCTTTGCAGTTCATTCGCAATTACTTAACAAATCGCTCACAGGTAGTTTATGTCAATAACATTGCGTCATCTGCTAAGCCAGTTACCATGGGCGTCCCTCAAGGTTCAATCTTAGGCCCTGTTCTATTCCTACTTTTTATTAACGACCTACTTAGTTCCCTTAATCATACTAACTGTCTTCTTTACGCCGATGACACTACTATTTTTACATCCCAGAAAACAACTGCTGAACTGGAAAGTAGCTTAAACTCCGATCTCTGTAATATTTATCAATGGTGTGTTAACAATCATCTTTATATGAATCCCTCTAAAACTACATTTGTGGTGTTTTCATCCGCACAGAACACATTTCCCTCACCAGTTTCCGTATCTCTTAACAACCATATTATTTCCGTATCGGATCATGTGAAGTTTTTAGGCGTAATACTAGACAAGCATTTGAAATATAACTATCATGTACTCTCAATATTAAAAAAAGCTTCTTTTGGCATTCATGTTCTCATTAAAGCCCACCCTTATTTTCAGTCACGCATTATTTTATCATTATACTATGCATATATTCATAGCCATCTTTCCTATTGCATTTCATCCTGGGGTAATACATATGCCAGTCACCTGGAGCCCCTTCTACATCTTCAGAAACGGGCACTACGTCTGATCGCCTTCGCTCCATTTCAATCGCCTTCTACGCCACTCTTTATTTATTTTTCCGTGCTTCCAATTAATCTTTTATTCACTCTAAAGTTAGCTATATTGATGTACCGCCTCATTTATTATGGTCTATGTGTTTCAGGGCTATCCACACAACATCTTGTCAATACTAATAACACCAGGTTTTCAGCCTGTCACAATTTCCTTCTCCCTAAAGTGCGTAGCAATTATGGAAAACTAACTCTTAAATTTACAGGTGTATCCGTAAGGAACAACATACCACTTGAAATAAAGTTATGTCCCACATTCTATTCGTTTTGCAAAATGTTTAAAGAGTACCTAATCACAAAACGTGTTTTCTAAACTCTGCCGTCGTGCCTTACTCCTAATTTTAGTATTTTTTTTACTCACTATACCACTTGCTGTTACACAGAACTTTTCTTGCCTTGTTGTTATGAAATTTTAACCATTCTTTGTTTAAAGTGTTTTTCACTGCTTGCTGCATTGTTATCGCACTTGACTTATTCTCTAACGGAGGTCCCCCCGACAGTTTTCTAACTTCGGGACCTCCTCTGTACTGTAGACTTTTATTCATGTAAATGTATGCATTCCTGAAATAAAGTTTGATTGATTGATTGATAGTGTGGCTTTGCGTATCTGCGAGCAAGCCAGCCATCTTTGCATAATAGTGGTTTCTAAGTCTCTTTTAGCTCTTTGTATTCGTGTGTGCTGCAGTTGAATCTCGACATGTCTAAACAATAGATGACTGAACAGGTATTATGGGACCATCGCTGTTATTAGATCTGTTATTAGATGAGAAGCAGCTTATGGTAGAGTTCAATCCAGCAGTGTGCGGCGTGACCACCCTGACAGCGCATGCGCAACAGCTGACCCATACACTGCCAGAACGTGCTCACGCGCTAGCGCGTCCTGGCCTGAGCAAGAGGCTGGGTAAGACGCTGCGACCTCTCTTTCTTACACTCTTTCAGCAATCATGTGATGGCGTCTGGGAATGAGATTATGCAGACGTGCGATCAGGCAACGCGTTGTATCTTAAACAGAACGCGTTGGCACGCGCTAGCGCTTTCGGACCTGCGTAAGTGGCTGTGTAAGAGGCTGTGGTCCCTCTCCCTTACAATGTCTTGATAATCACGCGATGGCGTCTGGGAACGAGATTCTGCAGACGTGCGATCAGCCAACGCGTTGTATCTTCGACAGAACGCGTTGGCACGCGCAAGCGATTTCGGACCTGCGTAAGTGGTTGTGGTCCCTCTCTCCCTTACAATGTCTCAGTAATCACGCGATGGTGTCGGGGAACGAGATTCTGCAGACGTGCGATGCACGCACGTTCTCCAGCGTGGCGTGGCAATGAACACGCGTGTGTGCTCCAAGAAGAGTTTTAGACGAGTGACAGCAACAGAAAATACTGTGAATCCATTGTGTGCTCCACTTGGAAGGACGCCTTAACATCGGGCAAGGTGCCCGTGGTGAAAGAAACTTCTAGTCAACCCTTGCGCTTCTTCGTAAGCTATAGTCATAGTTCTCCTTAGAGAGAGATAGTGTGATTTTCGAAAGCACGAATGAATAAACCTAATTAAATCTGGCAGTTTCCTTCGGGTGAGGCAGGGGAAAGAAAAAACATTAACCCCTGTCCCATCCCACCCTCATCAATGATGATGATGGTGGCGCCTCAGGTGGTGGCTCAAAGTCCTTGAACCCGGTTGCATCTTCTGCTCGCCGGATGGCCCAAAGCTGGTCGACCAGCTCGTCACTGGTGAGTGCGTGCCGCCTCCCACCTGCAGCGATGCTGACGCAGTCTATCCGCACCAGTGACCCGGCCCCGGCCCTCGGGCGGTGGTAGCAGCAAAAATTCGCCTCGGTGCTCGTCCCTGCCTAACATGCCTCGCGAAGCGAGCGGCGGCAGCGACATTGACTTTCCCGACACATTCCCAAAGCATGTGACGCAGTGTAACCCTTTTCTCGCACGCTTTGCACGCGTCCGTCGGGTTCGGATGATACAGATGTTGTAGCGATCAAGCTATGCCTTGACCCAGCGGGTCATTTGTCACGCCGGATTAGTGTCAAAAGGACAGTCTCGCCACGGCTGGACGGAGGAAGCAACAGAGGCCGAGACGGCGCCCACTGATTGACAGCGGCGCCAACAGTGTGGAATGTCGCCAAAGAGGGTTTTGGAGCCGCTGCTCTATCTCCCGCCTGGGCCACGCATCGTTAGCGCGTTAACCGGCAGACGACGACAGCGCTGGTCAAAGGGCTCTCCCCAGAGGAATCCACGAACCTGGCACCTCTCGAAAGAGCGGCGCTTCTTTAATCCGCAGTCAAGTAGCCGACCAGCCGACTGCCTATGCCCGCCAGGCATTGTCCCTGCTGGCCGGAGTACGAGACGTAGTGTCGCCAAGACGCCGCGACGCCACAGAAGAGGACAGCAGGGACGGCGTCTTCCTGGGGGAGACCGCGGCGGCTGCCGCGGATTGCCCCGCTAATTGAGCGAACAAAATCGGCGGACCCTTTGAAGTATGCGGCCAGGATCGTGGGCACTCTCGACTAACGGCACACACACGACGAGGAAGAGCCCTGCTGGCGCCACCACAGTGCAGTGTTCACGTGGACCTTGCATGCTCGCCCCCCCCCCCCCCCTAACCTGTGTGTGCGTGATTGGTGGTCGACTCGTAGAGGAGGAGCCCGACAGGCCATAAAACGACGCGGCAGAGTGCTGGACGTCGCTCTGAACTATGTAAAGTTCAACCACCACGCTCGTGGTTTGTGAAACCACTAGTTCTTCTCTTCTCTTCTGTCATCTCGACAACTCACTGTAAAGATGTAAATAAACCCGTTAAGTTTGCTCAAAGCTCTCCCCTGGTCCTTGGCTCGACGGAGCGACGGCGATCGGCCCCGCTACCCGCAGACTGCGGTCGCCGCGACGCGCAACAATGTATAGGATTGCCGGGCTGGGGTACGACGTATTTGTTTGTAACAACCTCGAAGTTACGGCCTGTCTTTGCTTTAATTTGTTGTGCGGTGGAGGGTACTTGCGTCTGCTTAGTCTGTAAGGTTGTGTGTTGTGATTGAATGTGGTCAGGCGATTACCCCCCTACATTCCGGTCACTGTTGTGTTAAGAACGCTGTGCGCCTCGATCAGTTTGCCGAGGGTATTTCGCAGGCCCTGCTCGAAGAACGTGTCGGTGCTCGCGTTGACAGGGATGCCGACCACCCTCTTGAACGCCTCACGCATGATGCAATGCTTTGTTAGAGGCGAAAATGCTGTAGGCCCGTGTGCTCAAATTTCGGTTCACGTTAAAGAACCCCTAGGTGGTCAAAATTTCCGGAGCCCTCCACTACGGCGTCTCTCATAAACATATGGTTGGTTTGGTATGTTAAACCCTACATATCAATCAATCAATGCAATGTTTCGTTCGGATGCCTACCGTTTTAGCTGAGGGGCTGAGAACGTTATGCGACTGATCGCGTACGCCTGTAAGAGGTGGTTCACACAGCTTTCCCGCATACCAATGCGTTTAGAATGGTACCCTAACGTGACTAGACTGTGTATAATTACCACCGTCATTAGCAATCGTCAGCCATTACTTTACCACTTCCTCGTTCGCCTTTCCTGTAGGAGTAGCAAGCCAGAGCAGATACACTGTCCCTCAGACCAAGATCTCTGCCCTTCTGCAGATCTCTTTTTCTCGGGAGCCGCCGCATAGCAATAAGTATGCGCTTACGTGAAGCGTTTTTCAATATCGAATGCCTTCGCGCTGCGCAGTAAATCCACATGTGCGTCTCCTGCATGTTATTAGAGCGCTAATGAGGTGCATGGTCCTGACGCCGTCTCTCTGCGAAACAAAGAGAAAGATATTGCGGTAATTGTGCCGACCCGTTGCGATACACGGAGCCAGGGTCGGGGTGGGCATTCGAATTGTCCTCGCTGCGCCGACACGCGTTCCACGCGTGCTATAGTTCGCCTTGCACGATTCGGCGATCTCGGCTGAGGACCGGCCGAGGATCATTTCCGAGCGGTCATTTGCCCGACGGGTCAAGTTGGAAAGCGCCGTAATGACTTTTCGCATAACGCAGGGAACTCGAGCTCTGTCCGTTCTGGCCCGGCCGTGCGCCGGGGTTCGCGTCACTCAATATAGCACTACAATTTTCGAAAAAAAAAAAAAAAGCACGTCTCTTGAAACGGGCTTCCGGTGATAGAGCGTCGGGGTACAGCGGTCTTTTTGAATCCACTGCGTTCGCCCATGCTCGCTCCGCTACTGATTGAGCGTTCCCTGTAATGACGAACATACGTGGCATTTCTATCGTCCTTTGTTTCACTACGCTACGCCAACGGAGTTACGAAAGGGGGTGGGGGGGGGGGTGGCTTCAAGGTTTTGTTTTTCGCGCATTTCTTGTCTAAGTTATGACAGCGCTAGTGACGTAAAAAAGGATGGCATGGCACGAAAACACGGGCAAGAAAGGCAGTACCAGTGTCAGCCTCAAACTGGCTTACTAAAAAAAAAAAAAAAAAACACGGTGCTCCGCCACGGTGGTCTAGTGGCTAAAGCACTCGGCTCCTGACCCGCAGGTCGCGGGATCGAATCCCGGCCGCGGCGGCCGCATTTTTGGTGGAGGCGGAAATGGTGTAGCCCCGTGTGCTCAGATTTGGCTGCACGTTAAAGAACAACACGCGGTCCAAATTTACGGAACACCCCACTACGATGTCCCTCATAACTTTATGGTGGTTTTTGGGACGTTAAAATATTAGAAAAAGACATGTCAAAATGAACTTTAGGCACATGCGCACTTCAAATGATGAGTACACGTGGTATAACCCTTATCTTTATTTAGAAATAATGGTTTTTATTTCCACCAAAGAAAGTTTTATCATGAATTTAACAACAACAAGAACAAAAAAAGCTTGCACGTTGCGATAGCGGGAAATCAATGGCACATGGCTAAAAACCAGCAGGGCAGCATAAAGCACGAAGCTTTTTTTCTAATATCATCCGGTGAATATTACGCGGCATGCCTCAAAAGCAATAATGCTCGCTTAAGGTGGGGGCTTGGCTGATAAAAATAAATTGAAAGAGTAAAAGTTTTTCGGTTATACTGCCAGCGTTGTGAATATTCTCCGTTCCGCATTACAGTCAGGCGTTTATTCCGGTGGCGTTAAGAAAGAGCCAGAATATCTGCGGCTCCAGCACTGCAGTGCCGTTGTCTTGACATCGAAGGTGGTAACGAAGATGTAGCAGGGGTAATCGCTATAAGTTGCCGTAGAAACTGCCAAGAACTTCGGCATGTGCGCTACAGCGACCATCAGAAGACGTGACCTGCAGTGACGAGCAGTGCCAAGTAGGTCGTCATGCTGCGGTGCACGTCGCGTGAAAAGTGCCATTATTCCTAGCTCCTTTATTCCGGTGAGCTAAGCATGAACTGCCTTAACTGTTCTTTATGTCATTTGTTAGATTGGTGACCATAGTTCCTTCAGAAAGACACAATCGGCAACCATACATAAGCAAAACAAGCACTTCGGGCAAAAAGCGATTGAGCAAAATTTACCACAGAACATTTCATTTTGAGCTGGTGGCGCAGACATATACACACACACACACATATATATATATATATATATATATATATATATATATATATATATATATATATATATATATATATATATATATTAAAGAATGACTCTGGTTCATTGCATCCGTTATTTATTGATGGCTATGGCTGATCGTGAATAAGTGTTTATTAGCCTGTGGGACGGCTACTATAATTTTAATTCGCAGTTCTTTTTTTCACTTTTCTGTGACTACTGGAGGCAATTCGAAGCAAGCTATTTTTGTCATCAAAGATTTACATATGAGGGACAAATAAACGTGTTACCTGCAAAATAAAGGCAAATAAAAAGTCATCTCAACTCAGTAGATTACATTTATAATGCGAAAAACAGACCACCGTTACGTTGAATTGCACATTGATCGGCCAAACAAAATGAAAAATCTTAGCTTAAATGTCCGAAGTATGATCGGCCTTGGTACTTTCTAGGCCTTTTTAATATATGCTTGACTCAAATATATGCTTTCGAATGTTTTAATGTATGCAGGATGTATTTGGCATCGACCAAATTGTGTTAATTAACTTCTTTTAAAGCTATGATAACCTTACATCAAAGGCTTCCTGAATAAAGCCTATACCCAGAAATAACTAGATTTGATTTTTTTAATCTGACCAACTAAATCGAACTTAATTCAGTGGTTGAGAAAAATTCTTTCGATGTTTCCAAGTAATGAGACAATAGCCCCTTAGATATATCATCATATTAATGCTGAATAGAAATTCGACCTTCTAAGGAAGGTTTACCGTATTCCTTGAAAGATAAGCTTTTAAAACTAATGTGCAGCATAGATTTCTTTGCAATGCGGTGTTTAACATCGCTTGCTCAAGAAGGCTTCGCTTACAGCGGTGCCAGTGTTACGCGAGAATTCATTTAAATCTATAAGCAAGCGATGGAATCAAAAGAGACAAGAAACGGAGCTGTCTCATTAGTAGTGCGGCGTGTTTAAAAGGCCCCCCTAAAAAAGAAAACGAACACTACATAGGAAGTTATGGCAAGTCTGACATTGTTCTTCGACTATAGTATACCGTATACAGCCAAAAGTGCGTAGAGCGTACAGGAAGTGAATACCATTGCTTCTTCATCCACCCTGGCGGAAACGAATTCACAAGAAAGAGTAATAGCGACAGGCCTGCACTCGTGCGGGAAGAAATAGCAATTAGGATGTGCGAAGCTTGGTAACAACTAGAAGTTATCAGTTTTTGGATTTGATTGCTGAAGGGAAAAAAAAAACACAGCGCTGTCATGTCCGGCACCTGTCTGTGATTTCACAACTGTCACCACCCGTGTCGCTTGTCGTACTACATCTTTATATCTGCTTGTAGATAAAATAAAGCCGTAGAGCCAGAACCATTCTTCTCGTCATGAACATCAAAGTATGGCCAGCGCAATTTTATTTAAGTTCAGCTATCATACTGTATAAACAAAACGTGTTAGCAAACAACTGGGCTCGCGTTAAGCAGGAAAAAAGAAGGCGATAGGAGGCCAGATTAACGTCCCGTTGTGTCATTTTGAGCGAACCATCATTGCAAAAAGAGAGAGAAAGATAGAGAGATAAAAGCTGTCGGTCCAGTGTGATTGATAGAGTGGTTTTTTTTATCTTTTATTTGCAGTACTGCAATATTGTTAGTATGTAAGACTTACCCCTCCACCCCCTCCCCTTTATATAAAAAAGGTAGCAAAAGTAACTAAATCGAGAGAATGAAGCTTCGTGCTAAATGTACTTACTCCACTGTCTCTATTGTTTCTGGGCTTCTGTGTTTCCTCTGCACCGCGCGCAGTTGCACCATTGACATTTCATTTATTATTGATGTTTTTTTTACAGTGCCTTCTTCCAGCCAATACATCAATGTCGCCCCGGTACCGGAAATGGCATCTGCCCGTCTTCACTTCCGGTTACGCGAGAAGCCCGCAGCAGGGGACCAGGACTGCGGCGTGCACCTTTTCCAGCCGTCTGCAATTTCGTGCCATACTCGACTTAGAGGAAGCGGTGCGACATGGTACCCTTTTACCGTACTTGCTTGATGAGCACAGGCTGGCGTTGTTTAAGTTTAAGAGGTAGGGGGGCACCGGAGCAATATCTCGATAAAACGTGACGTGACCTGGTTAGTGTTATCAGGCGCCAGTGAAGAGAATGACAGCGGCGAGGAAGTTTGCTCAGCTCCATCTCTAGCGTTTTGCAAATCGGAAGGAATTTTTAAATATAGAACACGTGCAAAGATGCACTGGGCAGGCTCCCCACGTATGATATTCACACACTCGACGTAGTAATATTCACAAACTGGCCTAACTTTCAGTTCTCATTTCAGATGTGAAGCAGCTTAGGGTCGAGCTCAATGCGGCGTGCGACGTGACCACCGTTAGTGCGTATGCGCGTCTACTCCCACTCTCTCACCTCGCAACGCTCATGTAGGGAGTGTCTGCTAACCTACGCTTTCTCTCCCTCTAGGCATTGCTCCCCATGGCGTTTACAACCTTACTGCACATGCGTGGCCCCTTTCCCTCTTTCTCCTCTCATGCACTGCCCCTTCTTTATTTTTATTGGGGGTTGCAGCACAAGCACGAAAGGGAAAGAAGAAAGGCGTATAAAAGGCGAGGAACAGAAGGCAAAGAGAGACAACACGAGCGCTGACTACCAACTGAATTTATTTTTCGCACCACATATGTTCATATATACAAACGGGTAAAATCTTTCAAAAAACAAACATGTGCAACGGGACACAGTTCGGGGAGGGGGGGGGGGGAGTGTCCGGTAAAAATGAAGGTACAATGATTAAAGGGCTAACCCATGTCCAAAAGCGCAATTTTTCACGCAAAACCACTGAAGGCTGGCTCACGCATTCGTCACCGAAATTCTTGATATGATACGCCTCAGTGATTTCGCATGTTAATTTGTCCTCATGTCGTTAGCACACTCACGTCATGAGGTCGAGGCTGGCACCCGCAACATTTCAGTGCATTACAAGGTTGGAAGTTGTCCCTTTGCATTAATCGTTCTGATGCGCTCCCAACTTTTTATCTATGTAACGTGCAGTTTGGCCTAAATAAGTGCGATCGCACGTTCAAGGAAGCTTGTATACCACATCTATGGTACATTTTATGGATTTATTTGCGTGTTTTACGGCGCATGTCCAGCTCTTCTTTGCCTTAGAAGTGTGGCAGCTTGGGCTAGTTGGTATGGCATGACGATAGTTATAGCGCGTCTCTGTGTCGTCGTTTTGTTCTCGCGCTATAACTATCGTCTTCTTTGCCGTTGCATGGACAGCGCATAAAAGAAAGGTTGCGAGAGCATAAGAACGACTTATGAAAAGGGATAAGTTCCAACCTTGTAATGAACTGTAAAAGGTGTGGGTGCCAGCCTCGATTTCAGGCCGTGAGTGTGCTGGAACGCCATAACGATAAATAAACACGCGAAATCGCTGGGACGTATCATATCAGGAATTTTGGTGACGAATGCGTGAGCCAGCCTTATGTGGTTTTGCGTAGAAAAGAGTCTGCGATTTTGGATAGGTGTTAGCCCTTCTTTGTTTGTTCGTAGCTTGAAATCCATAGCTCACACCGACTCTGAGAGATTGTCCAAAAAAAATATAGTATCCTATGGACGGTAACTGAACTATTTCATAAAAAATGATGTACAAGAAGGAAGACATTATACATTAAAACGCCCCCATATCATTGTGCCTTCCTTTTTATCGGACACTCACCCAGAACTGTGTTACGTTGCTCCCACTTGCTTGTGGAAATATTTTGCCTGTTTGTATATATGAAAAACTGTGCTGTGAAAAATAAATTCAGTTGGTAGTCAGCACTCGGGTTCTTCCTCTTTGTCTTCCGTTCCTCGCCTACCATACGGCTTTCTTCCAGCACTTTCATGCTGGCGCTGCAACCCCTATTAAGATGGAATTCAACCAGCTAGCCCAAATAGCCGTTCTGCTCTCTCTTCTCTCGCTTCGCAACGCCGACGCAGGCAGCGTCTACTAGCCAGTTTGTGCTTAGTGAAATTCATTCTCACGAACAGTGAACAATAATTACAATCCAACAGAACATCGCGACGGAACACACCTACAGACACATCAAAAACTGTTACGAAAAGATATGTTTACATATGTACAAGGAACACAACATACACAGATACACAAGAATCGTTACAAAAAGATATGTTTCCATATGTACAATACATGGTAAACGAAGAACACACAAATAAAATGTAAAGATCTATATGTTAGGTATTTAAATAGTATCTACAAGGTATTTGTACGAGTAATAAACAAAGATTAACCTACCAAAACCAGGCAGGCCTGAAAACAAGCTTTACACGTCTTTCACAGACGAACACAAAACGGCAGGACCAGAGTTTCATGATTAAAAAAACAAAAACAAAAACGTTTACCTGTGCTGCTGAACCATTCATTGGCCACCCTGTATATATAGGCACTGGATCTGGACCTCCAAGGTAGTGCCAGTGGGAGATTCCTCCAGCGCGTGGTTGAACAATGAAAATTCTCAGCGTGCGCGTTAACTGAAAGACGACTGAGGGTTTCTGTGTGCAATCATAGTCCTCTGCTTCGCATTGCCCGTAAGCAGTGATTAGCATGTTCCAGTAGAAAAACAGCTCTCTATACCTGCTTGCTTTGCGCCGCCTCAAGTTTCTCTCCTGCGCTACGCCGCAACGAGTGTCAGCGTCAACGTCACCACCAGTGTAAACGTTAGCACCCACTGCTTCACATCTACACATGGTTCCCTTAAGTGGGAAATGGTGTAATTTTTTCCCTATTGATCTGTATAGACTATACCTCACGTTACATAAACAATTATTGACCGGCACTTCTCCGTTACCAAGGATCTGATAAAAATTAAACTGATAAGCCCGGTATTTCGTACGCGTTTGATAATGTCTCAAATTATGACAGGTTACGCCACATAGCTGATATACTTCACTTCACTTCACTTCACTTTTATTTCCTTAAAGACCCCCTGTAGGGGTATTGCATAAGGGGTGGTGTATAACAAAAAAAAAAGAGAACTATACAAGGGTGTTTAATGGCTTCTGCAAACATAGATGGTTTAGTGATGGCACAGATGGCATGACGAAGGCCATTCCAGTTTTTTGCTGCTCTTATGAAAAAGGAGGCTAGGAATGCAGTGGTCCGGGTTCGTGGTATTGTGACTTGTAACGGATGACCAGTGCGATGGAATTTGTGCGGAGGGGGCGTGATGTACGGTGGATGATTCAGTGAACTGTAATAAAACACATGAAGAACATATATACATGTAGAAGCAGGGAGCAAAAAGGCAACTAAAAAGAATTAGCATGCATTATTCTGCATGGAAGTTGAAATAAACAAAAAATAATTCGGTGTAGCCATAGCGTTTGAAAGACAGGTACAAAGGAAGGCAACTGGAGCTTATCCAGTCATCTTTCTCAGGGCCTATATTCTAAGGGTGAAGCAGAACTTTTTTTTCGAGAGTGGGAAAGAAGGTGGTTAACCATACTTCGTGTACGTTCGATCGTGCGTCTTAATCCGTGAGTTGGTTTTAAACACATGAAATTTGACACAAAAATTGAAAAAAATGGAGGGAGTTACTACCCCCCTTTCCCTTCCGGCTGAGGCAGTGCTATCTTTTCATAGCTATCGACAAAAAACAACTGGCTCAAAAGTCTGTACTCTTGAAGGTTAACAAGCAGACACACAAGCAGAGGCACTCTGAAGAGAACGTGTTGCGAGTTTCTTGTTGGCCGCCTGATAAAAGCCCTCCTATGAAGGCATGGCGGCAGTGATGTGTGTTAAAATAGAATTTTCACTTATTGAAGCCTTATCATCCGATACGAGAGAGGACCCACTGCAGACGTAGGTTGCAAAAGCGCCCGCACTTGAAACACGTCTTCAGTGTTCAGAGAGAACAAACAGAGAGGCGAAAGCAAGGCCCTTTAAGCCGTGTTTACGGGTCCACCAAAGAGGCTTCGTGTGATTGCGCACTAGTTCCCAGACGTCGGGAGTTCTTTTCATTTCACTAACGGGCTTTTAAAGAGAGTTGCGTTAAGAGTATAGCGCTTGTGTCTTTTCGCTGTTGAGGTGACGGGTATTTGTGCGAGACCATTAAAAATTCACTCGGAGAGGACAGAATTGACTGGTATACTTTTTATACTGCCTTGTCTTTGGGTTGACTCCTAATTCACGAAGCTAATGTTTGTTAGAGAAAAGGCCAACACGAAAAAAAAAACATATGAAAGTCTGCCAAACTGTAGCTCATGCTATAACAACGTCATCCTGCAGTATATACTTAGATGAAGTTGTTTTTTTTTCAATGTTAGAGCTCCGTGAAAAATACTGTCTGAGGATGAATAATTTAGGCTCAAGCTTACTAGCCTTTACCTTCAAAGACTGCTGAGATGATGAGCGTACTGCTTACCTAGGAGACGAAGCAGTATCTTAACGGCATGGGATAACACAAGAAAAATAGCCTTTCCGGATCTGGCAGCAATGGTTGCATCAGAGCACTGTAGGAAGGAGGAACATTGTTGCCATAGCGTGTCGAACGATGCAGGCGTGGGTACCGTCGCGAAGTCTCACGACGGTGAAAAGTATTTTCAAATGGCAGTCTTAAATAGTTAGTAGGCCGCACGCTTTTACGCTGCAGCTAACTCTCAAGAGTGCAACCATTACAACAGGCGTGCCGGCTTTGGAAAAACACATGATATTCTCTAGGTATTGATTCGTCTTTTCTTTTTCTTTTTTTGACGCTCAAAGCAATTGATCTGGAAATTGTGGCTGTAGAGAGCCATAGACCGCGCTGTATAGATGGCCGCATTTGCCTTGAATTCCGCGATTGAGGGAAAGTTGGTCGTACCTAAACTATTTGCCCTGAAGTTGGTATTACTACATTTCTTTAGCTGTAGAAGGCAAATCTGAGAGGAAGCGAAAGTGACAAAGGGCGGAAGAGAGGCAGGAAGTCTGGCAGCTTGGGCTAGTTGGCATGACATTACGAATGTTATAGTGCGAGAACAGAACGCTCGTGTGCTTCGTGTCTTTCTTGTCTCTTTGTCGTCGTTCTGTTCTCGCGCTATAACATTCGTCAGAGGCAGGAAGTTTACCTGAATGTGGGCTCGTAGCTGAAACGACGGCAAGTTTGTCATAATACGTAACTTTTTATACAGTGTAGTGCTTTGGACCTGATGAGCCGGGATATAAATTAGAAAGCGAATAGCTTACGAGGGATAGATAGATAGATAGATAGATAGATAGATAAATAGATAGATAGATAGATAGATAGATAGATAGATAGATAGATAGATAGATAGATAGATAGATAGATAGATAGATGGATGAATCCCGTGCGTGCCGTATAATGTTTTCTGCCGAAAAAGGCCGTTGCTCCTATAATGCTTGAGCACCACTGAAAGTGACTTTCTGTGTACGCTTTAATACGTGCACTGCAGCATAACATGCCGAATCATTTCTTCTCCGCCGCAGTGGCCACAGGCTGCGGTGTGGCCCATTGTTATGCTGAAGGTGGATTCACGCAATAATTAAACGGACATGTTCCGACTGGCTCTCATCATAAGCCTACAGATGACTTACACGCAGCTGCGACATGACGCCTAGCTGAAAACATTTAGACGAAACATGGATCACTGCGCCGATCCTTTGCTAACCGAAGCTACGCATGTGTGAGTCCTGAAGCTTGCTCACTTGATAATATAACAGGCGTTTGCGAACTGGCTTAGTGCAAAAAGATATTCGTCTTGTGCGCGTAACACTGTCTGTTACTTCTCAGACTAACAGCTTTTTCTGGGTGCATAATCTAGCCCCTGAAAGCACTTTGGTGCGGGATGTCGATACACGCTGTGATCAAGCCGGTATGCAGTAACTGATTCATAATCTTGTTCACGTTGCAGAATTGACGCAGCAATCACATTTCTTTATAAAGAATATTTTTTTCTCAGAATGCTCTTTCTCAGCATTTTTGTGGCTTGATTGATTGATATGCGGAGTTTAACGCCCCAAAACCACCATATGATTGAGAGACGCCGTGGTGGAGGGCTCTGGAAATTTCGACCAACTGGGGTTCTTTAACGTGGACCCAAATCTGAGCACACGGGCCTACAACATTTCCGCCTCCATCGTAAATGCAGCCGCCGCAGCCGGGATTCGATTCCGCGACCTGCGGGTCAGCGGCCGAGTACCTTAGCCACTAGACCACCGCGGCGGGGCGTGCGGAGAGGAAAAACACTGCCACGCAATACAGCAGAATGTGGCCGAGCGCCGTAGGAAGCTAACAAACTTGAAGCACCTCTGTTCGACACGCCGTATCCTTTTCTTGTTTCTTCTATTTTCTTTGTAATGCTGACTGTTATCAGGAAATATATAATGTACGTATATGGCTCATTTATGCCTTATTTATGCTTAATTTTATTCTCTCATTCATTGCAATGTGAACACGCAGATGTCTTTCTGTGAACATTAATGTTTTTTATTTGTAACAAACAAATTTAAAGAAAAGAGTTCCACTTTTTACACCATCTAGTGAATAGAAAAAAATGCCGCCATATCCACGAAGTGAATGATGATGAGTGGGCGAAGCTCCGGAGGTGAACCTGGTAAACCGTGAATCCTCCGTACATTTTGCCCACTCGATTTTATTGCAACGCTCCCCCTAGCGTACGTCACCGCACTATATCGAACGATGACACGCGCCATATGTGGCATCATTCCTACTTTATAACACCCCACATCTTTCATAATCAACTACACGTACCGCCGTCTAGTTTATAACATCTTGCATCTTTTGGACGGACGGACGGACGGACGGACGTACGGATGGACGGATGGATGGATGAATGGATGGATGGATGGACGGATGGATATGGCTGTACCCTTTAGATCGGGCGGTGGCTAGCGTAATACTTAGAACTGAACGAGAGGTGGCTACATACAGGGGACGCACAGCCCACGCCTTAAGGAGCTTCGCTCCTAAAACTAACTCAATGCTGAGTTAAAAATGCTCAAGCGGGAACGATTACGCAGAAGTGCAATATGATAATTTCATAAAAGATAGAATATATAGAATAAATAGCAGAGATATGGGCACCTAAAGGTGCCTCACTGCCTGTGTATTGCAAGCTACATCTGTGGTAAAAGCACCTGACTACCACAGCATACGCAATCGTTTCAAAGACGCCAATAAAAAAAAGAAAAGCAAGCAAAAAATTGGCCCCATATCTGCATGTTAATCTGCAAATTTCATCGAAAGACGATAGTTTTGCGTATGTAGAGAGTGAACAAAACATTTATTTGATGTTCTGCGCAAGAAAATCGGTGAATGGTATTCGAGAGAAGCTGCGTTAGAGTGCATCGAGCGTGCAGCAGAGGTGAACGAGCGCATCAAGTCACGTCACACGTGAAACATGAGCGCCATCTGGCAGTTATCTTGGAAAACAAAGCGCGCGGCGTGCGCGCCCGTGCACTCTAAAAAAAGAGCGTGTAAAAAGGGTGTCTTTTTGTTCCACAACAATAATCGTAATCTATATCGCGTTCCGTCCTTGCGCTATCGCCCCGCGCCCGGTACATTCCGGTCACGATCGACATGCCCATTATCAGGGTTACATTGCATTCTCGATAAGAAAGTGGCAAGCGCCGAGTTTTTAAGAAAGGAAGCGCACGCAAGCCTGATGACGATTATTGTTGTGGGACAAAAAGACACCCTTTTTACTCGATATTTTTTTAGAGTGTGTCGGAGGTGACAAGGTGTAAAACGCAAGGTGACGGGTGGGGGCCATTACCGTGTCGTCTTAGCAAAGCGTTGGAAACGCTTGCGTTTTCGTGCAAGCGTTGCATGGCCACAGTGCAGCGCGACAAACGCTATGGTCTTTAGAATTACTTATGCATGCTTTTTCTAGTAAAAGACACACCTACACAATATTGACGTGTTGTTGTGGTGCCCCAGACATGCGCAATAATTGATTTTCAACTGACAATTGCACAAGTATGAACACTAAACCTTGAGCAACATTGGTGGGCACTGCGGATGGGGTCAGCCGTTTGGTGCCATATGAGGTATCGTTGAAAGCGGACAGACAGACAGACAGACAGACAGACAGACAGACCAAAATTTTTGCGTTGAAGGTCCCAAAGAAAGACTATCGTCTTTAAAAAAACATGATTTATACTTCTTACTCATTCTTAACTGCTTCTGTCGTTTTCTTACTGACTGTGACCTGTTCCTCGTTGTAGCCATAAGCACGGTCCTGCGCATGTACGACGCACAGACTGATCGAACACCAACAGCGTCTATTTTGGGGTGTGTGCTTGCTTTTATCGCCGATTCGGAAAGAGAAAGGGAAAAAACGAGAAGGACAGAACAACCGTACTGGCGTATGCGCAGTACTTTAGCGTAACGCAACCTAAACCCTCTTCATGCAGAAGAACCGCTCCCCTACCAAACAAAAGAACAACAACAAAAAAAAACATTCGCGTGTTGCTTAGCAGTTGATATAAATCACACAAACAAATATTAAGGCTAATAAAGAGGGACCCCGTCAATGTAGCAATCCTCCATCTCCCCATCCGTGCACGTTTCATCGAAGATCCTCACACGAGTCACACCTAAACACTCGTCAGGACGCAATCATAGTTAAAAACAATATCTGGTTTCACGAAGGAGAAACTGCTGGCACCCAACAGAACTGTCGGAGGCAACTCAGCGAATGCAACTGACATTGTCATTCTGATCAGACGTCGGTTTATCGCAGCACTTTCTTGTTCTCCGTTGCTTTGCATCTACACTGCTGCACCAAAAAAGCACTGCTGGCGCAATCTTTCTGGCAGACTGTTTACATTAGGCGCCTTGTGTTTATTCGACGTTGGGTGATGCCAGGAGCAAGCGTGACCTCGCTATCCTCACTTGCCTGGGTTGCTGGCCACAGCGACTGATATAGAAGGACCAGAAAAAAGACGTATCGAAGAGCAAAGTATAATTGTAGGTGGCAGTGAAAGACGAATGAATTTGTCGGTGTACAACGCTGGACGCTTCTATTACTGTCGCAATGACGACTTCACTTGGTTGCCGAGCTGTGACTATGTGAAAGCTACCACAAAAAATTACGCTATTTCCCACGGAAGGGAACCATGTGTAGAAGCGAAGCAGCGGGAGCTAACGCTTACATTGGCGAAGACGTTGACGTTGGCAATGATCGCGGTGTTGCGCAAGGAAGAAACCCGAAGAGACACAAAGCACGCAGAGATGGACCGGTGTTTAACTTTGGAACGTGCCCGTTGCTGCTAATAGGTAGTGGAGGGCAGAAGCCTCCGATTGGACACATAGACTTGCAATCCACTTTTAGTTAACGCGCATTCCGCGAATTTTCATTGTTCAAAAACGCACAGGAGGAATCCCCCACCGGCACTATCTTGGTGGTCAAGATCCAGTGCCTATATGTATATATATATATATATATATATATATATATATATATATTAGGTGGTCAGTGAACGGTTGTGCAGCGCGAGCAGTCGGTGTTCTCCGTCAGGAAACTTGCTAGGCGGCGCCGCCTGCGTTGGGGTACTGAGTTGAGAGAGGGGGAGGGGTGCGCAAGGATGCTGTAAACGCCGCGGGGAGGAATGCCTAAAGGAGAAAGGGGAGCTAGCGTAAGTTAGCAGACGCTCCCTATGTCGGCGTTTATATAGAGGCGAGAGGGGGGAGCGTAGGAGAGGAAAGAAGTTGCGTATGCGTTGGTGCGAGTGCAGACGTCGACGCCGACGGACATAGACCTGAGCAAAAGATACTTCGCATCTAAAACGCGACGTGCTTGCCTTCAGAGTATCAAGCTTCATGACGCATGTAGACAGTCGTCCTTTTAGCTCAGAGTTGGCTAAACACTGCCGGGGAAGATCAATTGGTTAAGCGACTGTAAATTAGCCACTGATTCACCAGTAGGTATTGTTTTCGGCGCCGTATATGAAAGGATGCAAAATAACATTGTCTTCAAAATCCACACCCACACCTACAAAACAAGAAAAAAAATTGCCCGCAGCTTCCCTCGGGGGAACACTGAGGAGGATGCGGAGCATATAATTGGTTAACGGGGTGTAAAGTGCCACTTACTTGGGTCGATGGCTAAATTGGTTAACGTGGTTGTGAAATGGGGTGTTAAATTGTGACTTACTTGGGTCGCTGGCTAAATTGGTTAACGTGGTTTTAGGAGGGGTGTTAAATGAGTGAACACGTACGACACGTATGCGAAAGGGCGGTGTTTATTTATTGCGACGTTCTGAATGTTGCCGATCCGAGTTAAGTTGTTATCGAACCAAAGACGATCACACACCTTGCAGGTGTGGCCGAAGCTTCGGTCGAGGAAGTCGTGCTTGAAGCGAGCGTTGGGCGTGGCATACTGCTTGGCGCGCCACGCCGCTACCTCGGCGCGCTTGCGCTCGCGGGCAGCATCAGGATCGGCCTCTCGTCGCCGACGCTTGCACTCGGCTTCCCGTTTTCGAAAGTCCGGGTCCTCTTGTCGACGCTTACGTTTCAGAGCGGCCGAATCCGGTGCTGCTGCTCGACGCTGACGTCTCTCAGCGGCTTCACGTTCTCTAAGTTGAGAATCTTCCGCTCGACGCCGACGTTTACGTTCGGCGTCGCGAGCTCTTCTCCGCGCTGCCTTGTCTTCGGACGACGACTTAGTTGCGGTTCCGCCAACACTTTGGCCGGCGCTGGTCGAAGGGACGTCGATCATTGCGACCTCGGACGTCGACGCGCCGTACCAACCAACCGACGAGCGGCAACTGAGCGAGCGAGCACCGACCTTGAGTATATATACAGCGCGACGGCGCATGCACTGTCAGCTGTCGAATGTTCGAGAAGGGGGAGAAGCGCAACGGCGCATGCGCGCGCGTCAGCTGCCGATGTTCTCGAAGCGCGACGGCGCATGGGCGCGCGTCAGCTGCCGATGTTCTCGAAGCGTGACGGCGCATGCGCGCTACATTATACAGCTAGCGAATGTTCGTGAAGAGGAGAAGCGCACGCGGTGTGTAGAGGAGGAAGGGTGCACAGATGGTGGAGGAGTGAAGCGCGCGCGGTGTGTAGAGGAGGAAGGGATGCACAGATGGTGGAAGAAGGAGGAGGAAGCTTGCGGACGGCGCCGCACTACAAGCCTCGAGTATTAGATGCTCCGCATCTAAAAAAGAAAAAAAAGTTTAAAAACCTGACATCGCGTAGGTGGTAGACAATCGAAACCGCTGTCTTGTGACCTTGTTTTCTGGTGCCCATTGTGCTAAAAGCTGTTTTTTTTAAATCTTCATAATGCCTGCCGTGGTGTTTCACCTATTTTAGTGCTTGACTGCTGACCCATAGGGTTGCAGAATTGAATCCCACCTGGGGAGGCGAAGTGCTAAATGCCATTGTGCCTATGTAGGCGAACGTTCAATAATACCAGACGATTGAAAATTTCCGAGCCTTCCTTAACGGCGTCTCACATAACCGTATTGTACTTTGATACGTAAAACCCTAAGAATTGTTACTATTACCATCTTCAACAAAGTTGTTACTCTTGCGAGTATGCCAGGCTTCAGCAAGTTCTGTTCAAGAATGATTCTATCTCAGTATTTTCTTTAAAAATAAAATGGGGTACGACATGGTTAAATGAAGTAGTCGATAAAGACGTACCACGCAGTCACAAGAAGCAAAGCAAGAACGTTCTTTAAGGAGACGACAGACACGATTGCGCGTCTCTGCGACAGCGACTTGATTAGTGAGTACGCGATAGTGCACGCTCCCAGTTGAAAAAAAAAATATATATCTTCCCAGCCATAAGATATAAGTAGTGCGCCACTTGCACAATTTTTTCGTTCTTCTTATCTTGAGGCACGAGTGCAGTACTCGAGCGTGTTTTGGTCGTGTCACCGAGCACCACCTAGACATGCTGTAGATGATTTGTGGGGTTTAACGTCCCAAAACCACCATATGATTATGAGAGACGCCGTAGTGGAAAGCTCCGGAAATTTTGACCACCTGGGGTTCTTTAACGTGCACCCAAATCTGAGTACACGGGCCTACAACATTTCCGCCTCCATAGGAAATGCAGTCGCCGCAGCCGGGAATCGAACCCGCGACCTGCGGGTTAGACATGCTGTAGTATTGCCTGATTAATATTTATGGCCTGTAGCGAACACATTTGGAAATAGAGTGATTTATAAAGATAATTGATTGATAAGACTGATATGTTGGGTTGAACGTCCCAAAACCACCATATGATTATGAGAGACGCTGTAGTGGAGGGCTCCGGAAATTTTGACCACCTGGGGCACCCAAATCTGAGCATACGGGCCTAAAACATTTCCGCCTCTATCGGAAATGCAGCCGCCGCAGCCGGAATGCGATCCCGCGACATGCGGGTCAGCAGCCGAGTACCTTAGCCGCTAGACCACCGCGGTGGGGCGACTTATAAAGATGTTCTATTTTCTGTTTATAAGACACACTCTCACGAGTTGTAAATAAATAAAAAAAACGGAGTGCAGAACTGTTAAGACTTGATTACTTTGACCCCGCAGAATGAGTGCTTCGCAGTATTTACCGACTTGTTTAAGCACAGCAAGCTTCATTTGTCTTCACTTATTACCAAAACAAGGATGATGGTCCTTGCAGAATCACTACCTTCGTAGTTGCACGTCCAGCATCAACGGCAGTGCTCTTGTTTAACTTCACTTGTGCAGAAATAAGCGAGTATGCATCTAAAATTTCTAAGGAAATTTAGCCCAAAATAAACGTCAGATTTCATTTTCTAATAAAAAAAGTGCCAGGTCTGTGCCAGAATCTGTTCTTCGTCGTCTTCGTAGATTTCTCTTTCGTAGTTACGACTGCTAAGAACTCGAGTGATTTCCCCAGGGTTCCTCGATATATCTTCGTTGATTGCTTGGTTGTTTATGCTATTCTTCTTTTCACGATCCACAATTATGCAAAGTAATGGCGCTCCTCAGCAATAATGCCTGGGACTAGAATGCGGAGCCTTAGAAATTGCTTTATAATGGCACATCTCTTGCGGTGACGCAAGGAGTTTTGCGAACCATTTGTGTAAACATGCACAAAGTTGTCGCGTATCATTCATTCACTCGGGAAAAGTGACGTCTTCAGCTCTCGTTTGGTGGATGAAAGGAGGCTTCTTTCGCTAATTTACGTCTGAATAAAATTTCGTCTCTTCACTCGCTTTCGGTTTCTCTCGATTGTGTAGTCTTAATTGCTTCCTGGCTTTATATAAATTTTTTTGCCGAAAATTTAGGATAGCCTTTGTGTTATGGAACTACATGCATGTTTCACTCATAATCAACACAATCTAGAAACTAAAAAATGACAGCATGTCCACGGAGTGAATGATGATTGGTGGGGCGCAGCGTTCGTCAGTCTGTCTGTCCATTCGTTCTTGCGTCCGCCTATCTGTGTGATTGATCCTTGGTGCATCCGTACGTTTATTCATTCGTCTGTCTGTCCGTCCATCTATTTTTGCGGCCATGCCTCTGTCTGTCCATTCGTCCGTGCGCCCCTCTGTCTGTCCGTCCGTGCGTGTGTCAGTCCGTTCGTCCGTCCATATGTCTAAAGAAAACTCCAAGCACTGCCATCTCACATCTTTTCATCATGTATTCATCATATACAAGTGCCCCCATCCAGCAGACATTGTAAGGACCGCTATTTCGGGTATGTGCCACTGGTGGTTACGTACTACGAGGGACGCACAAGCCATAAGGAGCTTCGCCCCTAATACTTTAGATACTAAATGTATTGTTGCCCTATAGGACTCTATTAGGCGTCACCTGGCATCTAGTCTTTACACTATCGAAATTCGGTACATGCTTTCGAAGATGAAAGTTAGTTCGGAAATGAAGGACAGTCTTTAATATTATTATCAGGTGTTTTACGTCCCGAAACTACTATATACTTATGAGGGATGCTCCGGAAATTTCTACCATCTGGCATTATTTAACGCGTACTGACACCGCAGAGCACACATACGGCTGCGGCCATAGTCAAACCCGTGTCCTTCAGGGCGATAGTTTTCGACAAGTAACAAAGAAAGCACAGCTATTTCTGCCCATCTTTGCCAAGAGATGTGAGCGAAACGATGACGTCACGCTGGGCATCATTCAAGCTTTCAAAAACTGTGCCCTTTCACAATACGATTTCGCTTTTTGCACGAGAACACCCGGAATTCATCAATCTGTTCAGAGGTCACAGAGCGGCCCTTCAAAAAATAAGACAAATGCAAATTTCCTGTAAGAAAAATGACTCTTAGTTAAGTTTTGTTGGCTTCCTATTCTGCTTCGAAAGATAATCAGTCTATTTTGCTGATTGATTTTCAGGCACGCATCCCGATTGTAATGGGGAAATATTATTTCGTAAACAGTGCGCATGAGTCTGGTCTCCTGAATTAAAAAAAAAACTAACTTTATAAACATATTCTGAAATGCCGGATATATAATTATCACACGATGCATCAACAATCTACGTGGCACGTAAAACTACACGCATAGGGTTACACGTACGACAAATGATAGGGTGCAGCGCGTCATTGGGAATATTAATGCCCATATGAGAAAATCAATCTATCGTTTTGACAATGGCGAAGGCCTTTGTTGAGGTCGATGGTCTCTTAACACGTGCGCCGGTAAAGGAAAGCTCTCCTTCGTGCTTGCGAATAATCATAAAAGCCAACTGGATACTTCCATGCACTATACATTAGCAGCGGTTAGGCAGCCTCCTCTATTTTTCACCATTTCTTTAGTACTCACGAAAGGCCCGATATAATACGCTGTGGTTATAATCGTGTAACACACAAAGCCGTTCCTTCACATTCAGTACATGTGCACCCTAGATCATCCGACAGTGACCTTGCAATGTCCTGCAGATAAACGACACATGTTGCATGTATAAAAACGAAGCAATGACTGAAGCGGATAGAAAAAAACAACGGCGGTGGTCTATTATCGAACATAGAAGAGGAAACAAGGAACTATCATTATCAGCTTCGACAGTTATGTGATACAAAGCACATTGCATTCACTCCAACCTCCGTATAAAAGGTAGACAGGGTTTCTTAACGTCTCGCACGGGCCAGCCAGTTGGTTGAGCAACTGGGTAAAGACCAACGTTCTTCCTATCTCAGCATCCCGAAGCCGACGTCCTATAGCATCCTATCGAAAGTACCGGCCGCCTATGCCGGACAGAAGCCCGATGTGTGGCTCTGAAGGCTCGTAACCTTCGGATCACCATCGTAAACGCGGTCGTTTGCGAACGCCTGCACGTACGACGTAGCAGATAGGTGCCGTACCTCCTTTTGTGGCGGGCAGTTTCTGCCTAACGCTAAAACACTGTGCGTAGCAACTTTTCCATCGCTACTACACTGTCGGAAGATATAACTTTGTGGCCGCAGAATTACGGTCCCTGAAACGCGTTTGACTTACTGACGTAACGATGGCACGTTCGTAAATGTTAACGCATTTTGAAATACGCTGCTAATAAAAAAGGATTATGTTTATTGCGGTAAAGTATGATATACGACGGGGAGGATAGCGGGAGAAACTCCAAGGTAGGATAAAAACAGAGGTGGACTTGAAGGGCATTTGTCTACAAGAGTCGGGCTGCGATGAACGAAGAGGACAAATGAGGACACAAATCATGGACCATGACGACAAAATGAAGGGAAAAAATTACTTACGGGTAATACCTGCTCGCAGCCTAAAATACAGGCGAGAAGACTTAGAAGAACTTGTTTGTACAGTCCCAAATCTTTGTTTAGAGTAGCGTAAAAGTACAGACATGAAGTACATTTTATTTATTAACAGAGCCAAAAATAAGAGACAAGAGCTGAAGAATAGGCCACACAGGCTTCTTCAGTTATTGTCTCTATATTTCGCGCTATTTTTACATTCCAAGTATAGACCACTAACAAGGCTAACTTTCTCTTCTAGTGTAATAAAGTGCTTAACAACCATAGCTGTTCAGACTGGCGACAGTGTCAGCCAAGCTCTATTTTTAAAGGAACACTAAAGAGCAAAACGTTTTTTCGCTTCTCAGTGAAGTACAGCTTCAATATACCGAAAACACAACTCTTACCGTGAGACAACGCTTGGAAAGCGAGAAAACTCGCGAAACGAAAACGTGGGTGGAGACGCCACCTTGAGATTTTTTGCACCAAACACAATGACGTCGTAGATTTTGAAGGAGTCCAGTGGGTCCTACATAGCTTCTAGCAGATAGAAATGAAGTATATTGTCATCTACGGGTGTGATAGGCGTAGCTAATGAAGTTTCAGAAAATTTCATTGAGCCAATGTCACAAAAAATACATTTTAAGATTTCTGACATCATGCGCGGAGATTTTGGCTCGAAATATAAAACTGAAGCTTCGACTTCGATTTTATCCGCTAATAATGAACTTATGATAGTAAAACATATGACATTTAGAGCTCTGATTTGGGCGTTGTAAACGAGAGGTGGCTACCTACTACATTTATCAAGGACGCACAACCCATGGCTTAAGGAGCTTCGACTTTCCAGGAACTAAACGAGAGGTGGATACCTACTAAATTTATCGAGGACGCACAACCCACGGCTTAAGGAGCTTCGAGGAGGAAGAACGTTTAAGCGGAAAGACAGGGAGGTTAGCCAGTTCTTAGACCGGCTGGCTACCCTGTGCTGGGGAAAGGGGTGAGGGGAATGAAAGATGTTAAAAAGAAGTGTTGCGAAGAGAGGGAGAAATTACAAAAAAAATTGCGATAGAGGAAAGGCAACATCAAAGAGTATAAGGCACTAAAGTCTGTCTCTGAGGCCAGTTGTCCGCAAAAAGCGCAGTAAAGCTTTCAAAGCCTTCTGGGCTGAGGATGAGCTCGGCCAATGACCCAGAATCCTTTGTTCCGACAAAGGCCGATCGTCTAGTCTATCCAGAGCTGCAGTGAGTTCTTGTCTTTCCGCGTTGAAATGGGTGCGCTCACACAGAAGGTGCGCGATGGTTTCTTCGCAACTGCAGTAAGTGCATGTAGGAGAGCTGGCCATCCCAATGAGATAAGAGTATGCGTTCGTGAAGGCCACTCCAAGCCACAGGCGGCATAGAAGAGTCTCCTCAGCTCGAGATATCCTTGGGGGAAGACGAAGCTGCAGATAAGGATCCAAGTTATTCAGGCGCGCGTTTGTGAAGTCTGTTGAGTTCCACTGTACCAGTGTGAGGTCACGTGCAAGCGAACGAAGTCTTGTAGCTGCGTCGGTTCTTGAGAACGGGATGGCTGTGTATTGGGTACCATCGTGTGCAGATCTAGGGGCCTCATCTGCGCGGTCATTGCCATATATACCGCAATGACCTGGTATCCACTAATACACTATGCTGTGCTGTTTTTCGATTGCTTGGTGATGAAGAAGCCTTATTTCAGCTACTAACTGTTCATTAGGTCCATGGCGAAAGGGTGACATAAGACATTGAAGAGATGCCTTCGAGTCCGAGAAGATAGACCAAATTCCCGAAGGTTCTTTCACTATAAACTCCAGAGCTGCACGTATGGCTGCAAGTTCTGCAGCTGTCGACGACGTCAAATGCGATGTCATGAATTTAATTGTGATGTGCCTCGCGGGAATAACCACCGCCCCTGCAGAGCTTACTGAAGACACCGAGCCATCCGTGTAAATGTGAAGGCGTCCGTTGTGCTTCTCTTGCAGGAAAAGTAATGTGACCTGTTTCAGGGCTAGATGCGACGACGTTTTCTTATTTTGGATGCCAGGAATTGTAAGAAGAGCTTTGAGTGGGTGTAGGCACCATAATGGTATCGGCGGCTGTGCTGCACGCGTGCAGTGCAATGGAAGCACTGCGCAATGCTGAGCTACAATTGCGCTGAACGCTGAGTGGGGCCTGGAAGTTCGAAGTGAGGCGAGGTGATGAGATGGAATCCGAGCGAGATGTCTTATGTGCATTCTCAAAGCGTCTACGCGGATGTATACGTTGACTGGATAATCACGCGCAATGATGACTGTCGCTGCTGTAGACGCGCATCTCGAGAGACCAAGGCATATTCTCAGGGCTTGGGCTTGGATCGAATGGAGGACGCGCAAGTTTGTTCTTCGGATCCCACAAAGCACGGGTAAGCTGTATCGCATATAACCGAGGAACAGAACAGTGTAGAGTTGGAGCATTGCTCGTACCGATGCACCCCACGTTTTTCCAGCAAGAAACCTCAGTACGTGGGTGATCATGGTGAGTTTAGTTTTCATGTGGGCGATGTGAGGGCTCCAGGAGAGGTCGCGATCAACTATGACTCTGAGGAATCGGTGGGTATTCACGTAGTTGATCGTGTGTCCGTTGATTTTAATAACATATGGGCTCATAGCCTTATGCGTGAATGCTATAAGCGAGCATTTCTCTGATGACAGCTCTAGTCCCCGTTCTTCCAGGTACTTTGTCGCTATTGTAGCCGCTCTCTGAAGCCGGGCACGCAAATGAAGGCGTGTTACGCCTGACACCCAGATGCAGATGTCATCTGCATATATTGATAGATGGACAGATTCTGGAAGTGCGTCAACCAGGCCGAGTAGCGCTAGATTGAAAAGTGTGGGGCTAAGAACACCGCCTTGAGGCCCACCTCGACGGTTGCAATGGTGCGTTGTTGTGCCATTCTCCGTCTGTACAAAGAAAGTTCTGCCTTTCAGATAGCAGTGGATCCATTGGTAAACCCGACCCCCTAATCCAACATTTTCCATGACATCCAGAATGGCTTCATGTGATACGTTATCGTTTGCACCTTTCACGTCCAAGAACAACGCCGCAGATAAACGTTTCAGTCTTTTTTGATGCTGAACAGATGAGACCAGGTCTATAACGTTATCAATTGCAGACCGCCCACGCCGAAAGCCCGTCATAGCATGAGGGTATACCTCATGGCGCTCCAGGTACCACTCTAGGCGAGTCAAAATCATCCTCTCCATCACTTTCCCGAAACAGCTGGTAAGCGCGATGGGGCGATAAGAGGTCAAGTGCAGAGGAGATTTTCCTGGTTTAAGCACAGGGACGAGGCGGCTGGATTTCCATGAATGAGGGATAAATCCGCTGCTCCACGAGTCGTTGTACACGGATAGAAGGGCCCGTCGAGCTGCTTTTTCGAGGTTGCAAAGAGCCATGTACGTGATCCCATCCGGACCAGGCGATGAAGATCGTTTGCATGCCGTCAAGGCTGCTTGTAGTTACTCTAGAGAGAAAAAGGTGTCCATTCTTGAATCTCTGGAAACTGGAGCGTTTTCTAGGTGGCGCGTGGTGCACGCGGACGCATTACCGGCAACTTTCATGCAGAAATCTTCTGCTACTTCAATTTCGGTGCGGCCTTGGTGGAGAGAAAGACACTTGAAGGGGCGATGTTGATGTGGCGATGTTCGTAGGCCACGGACAATCCTCCATGTCTGCGTCAAAGGCTTGTGTGGATCCAAAGATTCGCACAGATATTTCCAGCTAAAGGATTGAAGTTAAATGATTCGCCGCTGATTTTTTTTCTGTAGGCGCCTTGCCTCCCTCAAGTCGTGAATGGACTTTGTGCGCCTATATCTTCTTTCTGCGCGACGACGGATCGCTCTGAGCCGTTCCAATTCCGCTTGATGTTGACAATATTCTGAAGTATGTTGAATATGATAGGTCGCTTCTTGAGTAGCACCTCTAATCATATCCTCGAGGGTGTCAAGAGGAGGCGCTTTATTTTCTTGACACCTTTTTTCCGTCAGTGACCTGAACTTTGTCCAGTCGATGTGAGTCGAAGTGTCGTAGTTTGGCGATTTTTCCAGGCCCTTGATCTT